>NC_079450.1:52813307-52958939 GCF_903798145.1 Danio aesculapii | reverse complement strand
TTTATGAGGTTGTTTGTAGAATATTTGAAATGTGCTTTCATATTTTGGTACTTTAAAGCTTAGACTGTGCAAGGATGGCTTATTTAGTTAGTATTATGTGAAGGAAAATACTCTCCTCCCCCCCCCCCCCCCCCCCCCCCCCCCCCCCACAACATCAACATGACCTAGATGTTGCTCAGATGAAAACAATGGCATGTTTACCCACTACTCTTGCTTTTTTTCCCTCAAAGTATCAAATGTATTTTAATTACAGATGAAGTCTGAATTATTAGCCCCCCTGAATTATTAGCCCCTTGTATATTTTTTATCCCAATTTCTGTTTAACGAAGAGCAGAAACACATTTCTAAACATACTAGATTTAATAACTCGTTTCTAATAACTGATTTATTTTATCTTTGCCATGATGACAGTAAATAATATTTGACTAGATATAGTTCAAGATGCTTGTATTCAGCTTAAAGTGACATTTAAAGGCTTAACTAGGTTAATTAGGTAAACTAGACAAGTCATTATAATTGTAATGTGAATGGGACGCTGGCAAAGAAAGTGCGGATCTAAACGCAGGTTTATTTATGCAGAGAATGGTCAGGCAAGCAAAGGTCAACACACGGGCGAACAGATGTATAGAGGAAATCCAGAGTTGTAGTTATAAACAGGCTGATGGCCAAAAGGCAGGCAGCAGACCGGAAAAAAACAAACAAAACAAATTGAGGATCAAACACGGCAAGGCAAGGAAAAGGTGTCATAATGTTCACAATGCAGCTAAACAAGACTCAGCAAAGTCTGTGTGTTAGTGTGCTGTATAAATAGTCCAACTAATCAGTCTTTGAGCAGCTTCAGCTGTGTGAGTTAGCTATGATTAGGAACCGGTGTGTGTGTACAGCGCATGACTGGATCTCGTAGTCCATATAATGACGAATTTGAAGTTTTATGCGATACTGTGTGTTTACTAGTGATCTGCACAGGCTGGATCGCTGGTGATTGTGCCAATAATGATGGCTTGTTCTGTAGACAATTGTAAAAAAATATTGCTTTAGGGGGCTAATAATATTGACCTTAAAATAATATTAAGACAATTACAAACTGTTTTTATTCTAGCCAGAATAAAACAAATAAGACTTTCTCCAGAAGAAAAATATATTTTTAATTATAGGAAATACTGAGGTCTAACAGATATAATAGCATTAGACATAATAGATATAATAGATATAATAGAATTACTGTTGGACATGTTGCGTAAAGCATTCTGTTTTTGTATTTTACTGTTATACTTATTGACCAATATTTTTGATATTTAGATTTGACTGAACATGAAATGTTTGTTTTACAAAACTGTAAAAAGCAGTTAGTTACTTGGAACTGATTTAAAGATAGTTCACCTCAAAATGGAAATTCTGTAATAATTTGCCCATAACCACTGACTTCCATAGTATAGTCCTACAATGGAGGTCAATGGTTACAGGGTTTTAACATTCTTCAGAATATGCCAGATTAACAACAGGAACTAAGAAAAGAGATCAAATCTCCCTTGTCCTTGCCTCATTGCACTGGCTTCCTATAAAATTCAGAGTTTATTTTAAACTCCTTCTTTTCACATGTGAAGTATTGCACAATTCTGCAAAATTCAGTGAACTTATTAAGCCATTTACAGCTTGTAGACTGTTAAGGTCCCATGATCAGTTTCTTTTGTTTGTCCCTTGGTCTCACTGCAAATCAAAAGGTGATCGAACTTTCTGTGTTGCGGCTCCAAGGCTCTGGAACAGTCTCTCTTTGAACATCAGGATTTCCAACACAATCTCACGGCAATTCGTAACTTTTTGATTTAGTGGCTAATTCGTCCGAATTCGTACGATCTAATTCATTCAATTTAGTATTTTGCTCATCCCCCAATGATGGTTGGCTTTAGGGGTGGGGTTAGGGGTTTTAAAATCGTACAATTTCGTACGACTGAACTTGTACGAATTCGTACAAATTAGCCACTAAACTGACAAAACGTAAAATACTTACGTTTTCTCGTGAGATCAGGCTGGGATTTCTCCATCATTGGATGCTTTTAAATCTAACTTAAAGACTAAATCTAACTTTTACTCCCTTGCCTTTGAGTGACACATTTATGTTGTTTCCTATCTGTATTTTAGTATTACATATATACATATATTTTATTTTCTTATATTTATAAGTTTTATTTTTTATTTTTTTACATTTTATTTTATTGTAAGGCACTTTAGATCCACTGCGGTTGTGTAAAATTGTGCTCTATAAAGTTTGCCTAGCCTTGCCTATGTGAAGCTTCCAGCTGAAATTTCAGCTCAAAATACCACACAAATATTTTGTATAGCTCTATGAAACTGTGAAACTAGCTGTTTTGGTGACTGTCACTTTAAATTCAAATGAGATTTTGGATCCAGCCCTCTTTTTAAACCATAATTTTTGAGTGAAATGCTAATGGTCTAATCTGATTCAGTTATTTATGCTAAGCTAAGCTAAAAATGCTCCCGCAAGTCCAAGAGATTAGCTGAATGAACTAAATCACTTTTCCTGTCACCATAGGTCCCCCAAGTTATACTGACCGAAACTAATTATTACTGATTAATGTAACTCATTTAATTCTCCCTATAAAGTCTGGTTGTTCACATAGGACAAATGCAAGAGAGGACACGGTATCTGAACAATCTCAGTGGTCAACATGTTCTTGGTATTTCAATGCTAAACAGGGTAAAAATCTTTATCTCCACATACAGTATCTCAAAGTTTAAGAGGATTTGAGCTGAAAGCCCTGCAGTGACCAAACCGTCATCAGCAGAAAGAGTCAAGAGACCAGACTAACCTTTGCTAAGGAGCATGAGGACATAGAACTGGTCTGAAGTTAACTTTAGATTTAAAACTTCATGATCATCTCCAATCTGGGGAAAAACGAAACCGAAGTGTGGAAAAATAGAAAACATGTTGAAATAATCCTTAGTAAACACTATTTGTAGGGTTTTGTGCAGATTAAACACAAACAATGCCCTCATGGACATGAAGAGTGCAGAGAAACATATCCAGAGAAATGTATTTGTTTATTGAAGAAACACCCGAGGTACTATAGTAATTCATAGTGAATAAATACTACAGTGTTTTTGAATCGTACTATAGCTAAATATATTATACGGTGTATATTATAATATTTATAGCCCTTAGTTAATGAAGGCTACAGCATAATGTAGCCTAGTTAGCCTACTAGAGAAATTTCATGTCGGTGCGGGATCTGAGCAGTATTGTTTTACCAGCAAGCATGAGCGACATGTTAACAGATCGCTTGCTTTAGAGTGAGTGGAGCGCATGACGATGGAGCGTAATGCTTAGCGGAGGATCACACTGCACATGCTCTAGCTGCTACAGGATATCAGTTCAGAATGTTACATAACTGCCCCCTGCTGGTCATGTCTTTCTTGTGTTAGACTGTGTTGTGCTGTGCCGCGAAGTACTGCAGCACTGTGTGTGGTCACATTCATTCACTCGCGCATTCTCAGTAGCTATATCTATATATGTATACACACACAAATACATACCCTATATTACTATAGTTGTTCTGTTCCCATAGTAACTATTTTTCAATGTGGCGATGTTACTGGCCCATGAACATTTCCCTCTTGTTACTAGCCTATTTCATAACTGTAACAAGAGGCAATTTAATCATAACTTAAAACTAAAATGGCTGCCATAACATTTATCAATATGTGAACCTTTTTGGAAGCTATGGGAATTCAAAATGTAGTACAGGAAATACATTAGAACCATTGATATTCTTTACATCCCTCAAAAACATTATATTGCTTATTATAAATTACTAGTATTTACTATAAAGATGTATTTTTGGTCACACTTTATTTTAATGTACAATTCACACTATTAACAAAGACTTTTAGCTCAATAAACTACTAATTAGCTGCTTATTAATAGTTAGTAAGTTAGTAGCTGGGTTAGCATTTGGAACATTGGAAAAAACTGCAGGATTTTTACACACAATTTATCTATGTTGTCCCATCAAAAATCGATTAGGTTCACAAATCTAAGTAGATTGAACATTAAACTATTAAGTTGTGTTTAATAAATCTCAAGAAGTGTGTTGTTTCAGCTCATTTTAAGCAAATAATCTGAACAAACAGCAAACATCATTTTTGAGTGTACCTGTCATGGATTGGTCAGGCTCTCACGACCCCCACTCACGAAGATCACCATCACCTGACTTCTAATGAGCACACAGCTGCATCACATTCACGAGCACCAGATAAAAGCACAGCACTCCAGTCGCTCATTGTCCGGGCTCGTCTCGACGAAAGCGGACAACTGAGCGACCACTCAGCGTAGTCATCCTCAGCTAAAACAAACGATTTACTTACCTGTTCTCTTTGTATTCCTCCTAGTCTTCCTGGTCCTCCCGAATCGTCCTGTCTTCCAGTCCTTCCAAGTCTGTGTCATCCTCTGTCAGCTGTATCTGGTGTGTGCTGTCCATCCTCGTGTATTCCTGTTACCCAGCCACGGAGGAAAAGACCCCAACATCATTCCTGATCCTCCTGGCTATCCTTCATGTGCTCCTTGTTGTCATTTAATAAACACCCTAACGTTTCCTTACCTCTGTCTCCTGTCCGCTTCATAACAGAAGCCCGGACCCATAACGACGACAACATGAGCACCCCCCGATCACCTTCAAGAGCTGGTGGACCAGTTGAAGCGGATTCTACAGCCACCAGCTCCACTTTCCAACGCACCACCAGCACCGAGCACTTCCGCCTCCACAGTTTCTTCTTCGGCCCTTCCTTCCAGTCCCATGGCCCGACCAGCGCCCTACTCAGGCGGAGCGGGGGAGTGCAATGGTTTTCTGTTACAATGTTCCCTCATATTCGAAATGCAACCTTCTCTATATCCCACAGATAAGTCGAAGATCGCCTACATCGTATCTCTACTCTCTGGACCTGCACTTAAATGGGCTGAGACGATCTGGAACCAAGCCGGGCCGGTCATGAATTCCATCACTACCTTCACGGAGTATTTCAAAGAGGTGTTTGGACGTTCTGATGGGGAAGTAGCCGCTGGAGAGCAGCTGTATCATCTAAAGCAAGGTACTCTATCTACACAGGAATATGCTCTCCGGTTTCGCACTCTAGCAGCTGCAAGTGGATGGAATGAGAGATCGTTGTTGACCACGTACCGGCTCGGCTTGGAACCCACTCTCCGAATCCAACTGGCCACATTAGATGATACAATGGGTCTGGAGAGATTCATCCAACATTCTCTCCGATGTTCCGATCGTCTCCGTTCCTATCAACAGGACACCATCACCCCCTCGTCTGCACTCCTCCAATCGCCTGAGTCAACAGCCTCTCCAGAACCAGAACCCATGATAATAGAGTCTGGAAGACTGACATCAGCGGAACGACAGAGGAGGCTGACCCGGGGTCTGTGTCTATACTGCGGTGTCAGTGGACACACCCGTACGGAGTGTCCCCTTCGTCCCATTCGGACTTCAGTGAGTGTATTCAGTACGAATATTGAACAATGTAAACCACTTACTACCACCGTACAAATAACTACTGCCTCTATTCTCTCCTTGTCACAGCCCTCATCGACTCCGGGTCAGCAGGGAACTTCATCTCCCAATCCCTCTGTCGTCAACTCCACCTCCGTACTGAGGCGTCCTCGCATATATACCAGATACAACCGATAACCCAGTGCACTCGATCTTCGACCCGTATCCATCGACAATGCGAAGACATCCTTCTTCAAGTGGGGTTGTTACATCAAGAGAGGATTCAATTTCTGGTTCTGGAGGGTGCAAATATGGACATCATTCTAGGGCGCCCGTGGCTGGTGAAGCACGATCCCATCATCTCTTGGGGCACAGGAGAGATAAAGAAATGGGGATCTGGATGTACACCTGCCTGTTTTCCAAATCTCCCTCTTCAAGGTCGGAACCCCATTTCTTTGTTTGCAACATCGGTCGAGAGCCCTCCTGAGAAGCAGTCTATCCACATTCCTAAGGAGTACAGCTCCTTTCATGATGTCTTCTGCCCCAAGAGAGCTTCCCAGCTACCGCCGCATCGGCCATGGGACTGCGCGATCGACCTAGTTCCAGATGCCCAGTTGCCAAGAGGTAGGATCTACCCGCTCTCGCTTCCAGAGAATCAGGCAATGGAAGATTACATAAGGGAGGCTCTGAGTCAGGGGTACATACGTCACTCAAAATCACCAGCCGCCTCAAGCTTCTTCTTTGTGGCCAAGAAGGACGGAGGGCTGCGTCCATGCATCGACTACAGGGTCCTAAATAACGGTACAGTAAAATACCGATATCCCCTTCCTCTGGTACCAGCCGCTTTGGAACAGCTCCGAGAAGCTAAAGTCTTCACTAAATTGGACCTCCGCAGCGCGTATAATCTGATAAGAATACGTGAGGGGGACCAATGGAAGACAGCATTCGTGACCCCTACTGGCCACTATGAATATGAGGTCATGCCTTACGGTCTGGTCAACGCCCCCTCCGTATTCCAAAACTTCATTCATGAAGTCCTCCGGGAGTTTCTTCACCACTGTGTAATAGTGTACATAGATGACATCCTCATTTACTCCCGGAGTGAGGCCGAACATCGCCAACACGTTGCGGAGGTCCTACACACATTGAGAGAACATCACCTCTACCTCAAAGCGGAGAAATGCTCATTCCACCAGAAGTCGATTCATTTCTTGGGATACATCATTGACCAAACCGGTATACGTATGGATGGGAAGAAAATTGAGGCTGTTCTATCCTGGTCAGAACCCACTTCCATTAAGGAGCTCCAGAGGTTTCTTGGGTTTGCTAACTTTATAGACGGTTTATCAAGGACTACAGCAGGATTACATCACCTCTCACTAATCTCCTCAAGGGTAAACCCAAAGGACTGGAGTGGACCAAAGAAGCAGCCGCAGCCTTCCGCCTTCTTAAGAAGGAGTTCACAAGGGCCCCACTCCTGACTCATCCTGACCCAAATCTTCCTTTCGTGGTGGAAGTGGACGCATCCACCACCGGCGTCGGGGCAGTATTATCTCAACATCATGATACACCGCCCCGACTGCATCCCTGTGCCTATTTCTCTCGGAAGTTGAGCCCGGCGGAGCAGAATTACAGCATAGGAGACAGGGAGCTTCTAGCAATCAAGCTAGCCTTGGAGGAGTGGCGTCACTGGTTGGAGGGAGCCAAACATCCGTTCCAGGTGATCACAGATCACAAAAACCTCCAATACATCAAAGAGGCCAAGAGACTATGTCCACGTCAAGCCAGATGGTCACTTTTCTTCTCACGTTTTGATTTCTCCATTTCCTATCGTCCAGGACCCAAGAATCTAAGAGCAGACGCTCTCTCTCGTTTACACGAGCATCACGATCATGAAGAACTCCCAACGAAGATTCTTCCCGAACACATCTCCATTTGTCCGATCACCTGGAACGCTCCTCCAGTCGTTGCCACTCCGGAAGCCCCTGCTCCGCCGGGATGCCCTCCTCATCGGCAGTTCATACCACCTGAACACCGGGTAGATCTGATCCACTCCTTACATACCTCGCTAGGCACTGGACATCCAGGGATCAACAATACTCTCTCGCTAGTATCCCAACGATTCTGGTGGCCAAAACATGGCAAGGGATGTGAGGCAATATGTTCAGGGCTGTAAGGACTGTGCCCAATCCAAGAGCCCACGTCATCTACCCGCTGGAAAGCTCCATCCCTTGCCGATTCCGAACCGTCCCTGGTCACACCTAGGAGTGGACTTTATCACTGACCTCCCTTCGTCAGAAGGTAATACCTGTATTCTAGTCATAGTAGATAGATTCTCAAAGTTTGTCAAACTAATCCCTCTGAAAGGTCTTCCCACAGCCTTTGAAACTGCCGACAATATCTTTAATCAAGTCTTCAGGTCATTTGGTATTCCAGAAGATATTGTGTCGGACAGAGGTCCACAGTTCATCTCACGTCTATGGAAAGCCTTCTTCAAGCTCCTAGGTGTGGCCGTCAGCCTCTCTTCTGGATATCATCCCCAAACCAACGGGCAGACAGAGAGGAAGATTCAGGAGGTGGGACGGTTCCTGAGGACCTTCTGCAGTGGTCACCAGAACTCCTGGAGCCAGTATTTGGGCTGGGCAGAATATGCCCAAAATTCACTGCGGCAACCCTCCACCGGACTCACGCCATTCCAGTGCGTCCTGGGCTTCCAACCACCGCTCTTTCCCTGGGATGGCGAACCATCTGATGTCCCCGCAGTGGATCACTGGTTCCGGGAGAGCGAGAGAGTCTGGGACGAGGCTCATCAACATCTGCAGAGGGCAGTCCGTCGAAGCAAGGTAACCGCCGATAGGAGAAGGTCTGAAGAACCCAGATACACACCCGGACAAAAGGTGTGGCTATCCACCCGGGACATACGCATGCGACTGCCCTCTCGCAAGTTAAGTCCCCGATTTGTTGGTCCCTTCACCATCGTGGAACAGGTTAACCCCGTCACCTACAAACTACAATTACCCTCTCACTACCGTATTCACCCTACATTCCACGTATCACTCCTGAAACCCTATCACGATCCTGTTCTTCCCTCCACAGAGCCTGACCACGAAGAGGAACCCCCTCCTCCACTGCTCCTAGAAGAAGGAGCCGTCTACGCAGTGAAGGAGATCTTGCGTTCCCGACGTCGTGGTGGCCAGTTGGAGTACCTGGTGGACTGGGAAGGGTACGGCCCCGAAGAAAGGACATGGGTTCCCAGAGCTGATATTCTCGATCCTAGTCTCATGGTGGAGTTTCATGAGAGCCACCCTGAGTTCCCAGCGCCTAGAGGCAGAGGGAGACCACCACGGCGTCGGAGGTGTCGGCCCTCAGGAGCGGGCCCTGGGGAGGGGGGTACTGTCATGGATTGGTCAGGCTCTCACGACCCCCACTCACGAAGATCACCATCACCTGACTTCTAATGAGCACACAGCTGCATCACATTCACGAGCACCAGATAAAAGCACAGCACTCCAGTCGCTCATTGTCCGGGCTCGTCTCGACGAAAGCGGACAACTGAGCGACCACTCAGCGTAGTCATCCTCAGCTAAAACAAACGATTTACTTACCTGTTCTCTTTGTATTCCTCCTAGTCTTCCTGGTCCTCCCGAATCGTCCTGTCTTCCAGTCCTTCCAAGTCTGTGTCATCCTCTGTCAGCTGTATCTGGTGTGTGCTGTCCATCCTCGTGTATTCCTGTTACCCAGCCACGGAGGAAAAGACCCCAACATCATTCCTGATCCTCCTGGCTATCCTTCATGTGCTCCTTGTTGTCATTTAATAAACACCCTAACGTTTCCTTACCTCTGTCTCCTGTCCGCTTCATAACAGTACCCTATATATACAAATATACCCGGCATTTGTAGAAAACTACAGCTTTGGGTATTTTTTTTTTCTATAACTAAAGTTGTCACCAGAGCAGATTAATTTTATTACTTTATACTATAGTATAGTTCAAAACCCCCATATTATTTATCATAGATTACGAGTGTTTACTAAATTACTTTGCTTTGTTTTGGTCACACTTTATTTTAATGTACAATTCATGCTGTTAACAAATCATTAGCTTAGATTTTTAGCTCAATAAACTACTAATTAGCTGCTTGTTAATATTTAGTAAGTTGGCGGTTGGGTTAGAATTAGGAACTCTGTAAAAAATGCAGGGTTTTCACACTTTTCATACATGTTGTCCCAACACAATTTGATTAATTTAACAAATTTACAGTAAATGGTTTGAACATAAAACAAGTTGTCCCCCCAAAAAATATAAAAAGTAGTGTTCATTCAGCTCATTTAAAAAAAAAGTTGGAACAAGCAGCAGAAATATTTTATTTTTAGAGTGAATGTATAAACTCATACTATAAGTGCTGATAAGCAGTTAATATCCTAATAATAGGCAGGTAATAACCCAGTAGTAAATGTTGTGAATTGCTGCTTAAACACATAGACAATTAAGTTGTCCTAAATAATCTCAAGAATTGTGTTGCATCAGCTCATTTTAAATAAGAAGTTTAAACAATCAGCAAAGATATATATTGTTTTAAACTAATGTAAACCACGATCACACTTTATAAGTGCTAATAAACAGCTAATATCTTAATAACAGGCAGGTAATAAGCCAGTAGTAAAATGTGTAAATTGTTACTTAAACTAAAGTGTTACTGTTTATTTATTTATTTTAATATAAAGTCATCTATTTCCTGTGTTGAATACTGAACAGAAGTCTCATGCAGATATGTTTATGGCGGACTGCTGGTTGTGAACATAACTGTGAAAACACTACATAACATCATCACAGAGCATGTCAAACATTAGCACCAGAGCACAAGTTATGCTGTTAATGAACGCTGATGCTCGAGAAGAAGAACACGGTGGTTAGAAACAAACCGAGCTCTTCCTTAGCACTACACTGTTAGACATTTCATTGTATTTTTGTGGTAACTCACTGGCAGCACTGTTTTCAGCAAGTTACTGCAGTAAAATGCAGTAAAAGTTACAGTAATTTACATGTAAATGTGTTTTACAGTAGCAGCACCCTACCACAAATTTATTTACGGTAAAATAGCTTTACTTCTTTTTGCAGGTAAGGTACTGTAAATGGGCAGTTGCGGTAACTTACTGGCAGCACTGTTTCCAGCAAATTACAGCAACTGCCCTTTTACAGTAACTTACAAGTAAATGTGTTTTACAGTAGCAGCACCCTACCACAAATTTATTTACAGTAAAATAGCTTTACTTCTTTTTACAGGTAAGTTACTGTAAATGGGCAGTTGCAGTAACTTACTGGCAGCACTGTTTCCAGCAAATTACAGCATCTGCCCTTTTACAGTAACTTACAAGTAAATGTGTTTTACAGTAGCAAGGCCCTACCACAATTTCATTTTACAGTAAAATATCCTTACTTTTTTGCTGGTAAGTTACTGTAAATGGGGCTGTTGCAATAACTTACTGGCAGCACTGTCTCCAGAAAGTTACTGCAACTGCCTCTTTACAGTAACTTACTTGTAAATTTGTTTTGCAGTAGCAGGCCCATAACGCAATTTCATTTTACAGTAAAATAGCCTTATTTTTGCAGATAAGTTACTGTAAATGGGGTCGTTGTGATAACTTACTAGCACCACTGCTTCCAGCAAGTTACTGCAACTGCCTCTTTACAGTAATTTACCTGTAAATGTGTTTTACAGTAGCTGCACACAACCACAAATTTATTTACAGTAAAATAGCCTTACTTCTTTTTGCAGGTAAGTTACTGTAAATGGGCAGTTGCAGTAACTTACTGGCAGCACTGTTTCCAGCAAATTACAGCAACTGCCCTTTTACAGTAACTTACAGGTAAATGTCTTTTACTGTAGCAGGGCCCTACAGCAAATGTATTTTACATTAAATTAGCCTTCATGTTGCAGGTAAGTTACTGTAAAGGGGCCGTTGCAATAACTTACTGGCAGCACTGTTTCCAGCACGTTACTGCAACTGCCTCTTTACAGTAACTTACCTGTAAATGTGTTTTGCAGTAGCAGACCCATACCGCAATTTCATTTTACAGTAAAATAGCCTTCTTTTTGCAGGTAAGTTACTGTAAATGGGCAGTTGCGGTAACTTACTGGCAGCACTGTTTCCAGCAAATTACAGCAACTGCCCTTTTACAGTAACTTACAGATAAATGTGTTTTACTGTAGCAGGGCCCTACAGCAAATGTATTTTACATTAAATTAGCCTTCATTTTGCAGGTGAGTTACTGTAAAGGGGCCGTTGCAATAACTTACTGGCAGCACTGTTTCCAGCACGTTACTGCAACTGCCTCTTTACAGTAACTTACCTGTAAATGTGTTTTGCAGTAGCAGGCCCATACCACAATTTCATTTTACAGTAAATTAGCCTTCTTTTTGCAGGTAAGTTACTCTAAATGGGGCCGTTGCGATAACTTACTAGCAGCATTGTTTCCAGCAAGATACTGCAACTGCCCCTTTACAGTAACTTACCTGTAAATGTTTTTTTTTATAGTAGCAGTGCCCTACTGCAATTTCATTTTACAGTAAAATAGCTTTACTTCTTTTAGCAAGTAAGCTACCGTAAATAGTGCAGTTTCGGGTAACTTGCTGGCAGCACTGTTTTTAGCAAGTTACAGCAACTGCCCATTTACAGTAATTTACCTGTAAATTTGTTTTACAGTAGCAAGGCCCTACCACAATTTCATTTTACAGTAAAATATCCTTACTTTTTTTTTGGACGTTGCGATACAAAGAAGTTACTATTTTTCATTATCTGTCTCATCTTTGTCTTCAACTACAGTAGCAGTACTTGACTACAGTAGAATACCGCAAATTTCTAATATAAAGTAAGTTACTGTAAAAGTTATAAATTACTCAAAATGCAGGAAAACTGCTAAATGGCAGATTTTCTTTTACACTGTTCAGGATGTTTAATGATTGGCTTCTTTGGATTATGAGACTCTTACAGGAATATGAATATCCCCCAACATCATTTCAAAGAGGCTAATGCAGAATATCAGTGTGTTTGTGAGGCAGGTAATGCTCTGTATCTGGAGAAGGAACAAAGAGCGCCGAGAAAAGCAAGCGATGTGCCACTTCGCCTTGCATTCAGCCGGAAAATTGTAGGCATCCAAATGGCTCATAATTTCAATTGCAAGGCGCACCCTAATCTTCCCTGATTCAAACAGAGATTTCTGATGCTTTTGTGTGATTCATTTCATCCCACTGTATGTTTCAACCTGTGCTGGCACAAGCCCACAAAGAGGTCTGATTGTTGAGCATAATAGCAGGCTTTGTCGAGGTGTTTTTTTTTTTTCTTGTCTTTTTCTTGTTGAATACTTCAATTTATACGGCCGCCATTCACGCTATATATCAACGGTATATCAAGGCCGCTTTGTGACGAATGACAAGCTCGCTGCTCATCAGTCCCTACGCCAGATCTTCACATTTTCTCTTGATACCCGGAGCACCCTTGAAATTTACACAGATTTAAAAAGATGCTTCCTTGTTATTTACCATAGTGGATTGGAATTCTCCAATAGGGTATATGCCAAAGCATGCTAATCGGACTTTGAATTAACCTGGGTTAAGTGCTTCCGGTCAATTGTATGCCAATGCAAAAATCGGCACATTTAGGGTCAGCTTTCTTTATAAATCAGCGATCTCCACTAGCTGAGTGATGTCTGATATAAAGTGGGTCTTAGAGTGTACACGAAGCACTGCATTACATAACATTTCCCTTGCCATGTCTTCATAATATGAGCATTTATTTTACCCCATTATATTCAATGGAGTTTCTGCGCTAGCCTGCCGATTCTGACGGTCGCGTGCGAGTAATTAGCTTTTTGTCTCGTTTTACGCTTGAACAATTAAATGAATGCTAAAGTTTATTTAACTGAATGTATTTTACTTACATTACAACATCGATGCTGTAAAAGGAACCATATGAAATGGAAAAAAATTCACGTTAACAGGTCACCGGAAGTTTATCAGTATGGGAAAAATACTAGCTCGGTACATACCCTATTAGGGCTTTGATGGTAGGAGGACTGAGGATTAAAAATATACATCGGATTTTAACGTTTTAAACACAATAGTGTTTCAATAATGTGAGAAGTTTTTTTATCAACACATTTCTAAAAATAATGGATTTAATAAATAATTTCTAATAACTGATTTCCTTTATCTCTGCCATGACAGCACATGAAATTTTACTTGATAACTTTCAAAATACTAGTATTCAGCTCTCCGCGGGGTCTTAAAAAGTATCAAAAATTGATAAATCAATTACGAAAAATTAAGGTATTAAAAAGTCGTAATCACATTTTTACGACATCTTAAATTTTGTTCAAGCAATGTCCAAAGTGTTTGACTCCGAAAAAGTAAATAAGAATATTTTTTATTTATTAAAAATATATTATTTATATAAAAAATATTGTTCTGCAAAGAGAAGAACTAGTTTTAACGATACTACAATAACCACAGAATAACTGTAATAATCATCAGTTTTATGTGTTAACAGATTTTAAATTCACTTTAAAATCCTTGCAATTTGGTGACCAATTTGTTCAATGTGATTTTAACTTCTTAAAATTCATAACAGCAATGCATTGATTACTCCATCTCTGTCAATAGTCTAAACAAAATCTATTTTGCAACGCTTTTTTTATTAAATATAAGTTTACCACGTTATAATTTTTGTTCTCAACTACGCTGGGATTTTCCCGAATCTGATCTTTCTGCATTTCTCTACGGTGGCCCGCGTGTGGCTGCACGCAGAGCAATTTCAGAGGATAAAAACGCAGCAATAGCGTTCCATCAAAAAATCCTGCAGCCAGGCGACTTCCAGCGGTAATGAACTTGTCAGCCTTGTGCCTGTAGAGTTCTGAGCCTGATGTGGTTGTTATTATTCAATTCAGCGTTGTGTTCACCCTCCATTCCCTCAACCGATTTCTCAAATGCCACACCAGGCCTCTTGTTTTCCAGCAATTCCTGTTTTCTGCTTACTCCCACTAGACCCCAGGTATTTTATTGGCCCTTGTTTAAAACAAATAATGTTCGCTGTTTGCGGCACCGCTGTGAATTACCTCAAATGTTAAAGCTCCAGATAAATGTTCGCAGGGACATTGCTGCTCTCGAAAATGATTTACAGTATTAAAGCCTTTCTTTTGTTTATCCTTTGCATTTGCTCCAGTGGGTGAAATAAGTGTTGAACACGTCACCATTTTTCTCAGAAAACATATTTGTAAAGGTGCTGTTGAGTCAAAATTTTCAACGGATGTTGGTAACAACCAAATAAATCCATATATTCAAAGAAACGAAAAGAAATAAGTTTACAAATGAAGTAATGTGTAATAAAATGAAACAACACAGGGGAAGAAGCATAAAAAACATGAAGAAATTGAGGTTTAGAAAATCAGGGAATGCCCAGACAGCAGCTGAAATTTCTCGGTAATTCTACAGCAAACGTCAGCCTTTCCTCATTGTAATTTAACATTAGCTGCTTCAGTTCAACATCTTCATCACCAGGAGGATGAAGATGAAACCAGGGTGTACATTTCAGCAAGACAATAATCCAAAACACAGCAAAAGAAACTCTCAAATGCTTTCAGAGAAAGAAAATCAAGCTGTAGAATGGTCCAGCCAACCACCTGACTCGAATCCAATAGAAAATACAAAATAAAGATCAGATTTGACAGACGAGACCCACAGAACCGTCAACGGAACCTATGATAAATGTTCGCAGGGACATTGCTGCTCTCGAAAATGATTTACAGTATTAAAGCCTTTCTTTTGTTTATCCTTTGCATTTGCTCCAGTAGGTGAAATAAGTGTTGAACACGTCACCATATTTCTCAGAAAACATATTTGTAAGGTTGCCGCTGAGTCTAAATTTTCAAGGGATGTTGGTAACAACTAAATAAATCCATATATTCAAAGAAAAGAAATTAGTTTACAAATGAAGTTATGTGTAATAAAATGAAACAACACAGGGGAAAAAGGATTGAGCACATGAAGAAAGGGAGGTTTAGACAATCAGTGAATGCCCAGACAGCAGCTGAAATCTCTCGGTAGTTCTTCAGCAAACGTCAGCCTTTCCTCATTGTAAATTAATATCAGCTTCAGTTCAATAATGATGCAAAACACAGCCAAGGAAACTCTCAAATGCTTTCAAAGAAAGAAAATCAAGCTGTAGAATGGCTCAGCCAGTCACCTGACTCAGATCCAAAAGAACACACAAAATAAAGATCAGATTTGATAGACGAGACCCACAGAGCCATCAACGGACCATGCTATAAATGTTCACAGGGACGTTGCTGCTCTCCAAAATGATTTACAGTATTAAAGCCTTTCTCTGTTTATACTTTGCATCTTCTCCAGATACAGGGGGGGAAATAAGTATTGAACACGTCACCATTTTTCTTAGAAAACATATTTGTAAAGGTGGGAGTAGGAAGGGTTGTACCAGTGATTCGCTCGGACTGCTGAGCGAATCACTGGTACAACCCTTCCTACTCCCCAAGAACTGTACTTATCCAGACCGAGCAGAAGGGCTGCCAAAATCACTCTGGACCCCTCACACCCAGCACACTGCCTCTTTGAACTTTTACCTTCTGGTCGACGCTACAGAGCACTGTGCACCAGAACAGCCCGACACAGAAACAGTTTCTTCACTACTTCTATTCTTTTTTAAATATATTTATTATCTGTTTTTTGTCCTGTCTCTGTAATCCTGTTGCACTGTAGAAGCTCTGTCACGAAAACAAATTCCTCGTATGTGTGAACATACCTGGCAATAAAGCTCTTTCTGATTCTGATTCTGATTTATTCAAAATTTTCTACAGATGTTGATAAGAACCAAATAAATCCATATATGCAAAGAAAATAAAATTAATTATTTTACACATGAAGTTATGTGTAATAAAATGAAACAACACAGGGGAAAAAGTACTGAACACATGAAGAAAGGGAGGTGTAGAAAGGCAGTGAAAGCCCAGACAGCAGCTGAAATCTCTCAGTAGTTCTTCAGCAACCCTCTGCTTCAATCCAACATTTACATTAGCAGGATGATGAAGATTGGACATTTCAGCAAGACAATGATCCAAAACACAGCCAAGGAAAGTCTCAAATGCTTTCAGAGAAAGAAAAGAAAAGAAAAAAGCTGTAGAATGGCCCAGCCAATCACCTGACTCGAATCCTATAGAAAATATAAAATAAAGCTCAGATTTGATAGACGAGACTCACAGAACCATCAAGATTTTTACACTCTGTTGAAGCCTGTGAAAAACTCACACCTGAGCAATGCGTATGACTTCATTCTCCATATGAGAGGCGTCTTTAAGCTGCCATCACCAAAAAAAAGCCTTTTATATAAAGTATTCAAAGCATTTTCAGTAGTTCAGGTCTTTTTCTTTGTGTCATTCCATTGTTATTACACATTACTAATTGTTTTGTTTAATTTTAATGTTTGTATTGTTTGGGTTTTTAACAAAATCTGCTTTAATTCTATGTCATCGGCTCCTTTAGAAACATTATTCACAGGAAAAAACATTTTCAATACTTATTTCCCCCACTGTACATGTAGAGACTGCACATTTAAACAAGCGTGGCTAAAAATGAGCGTGCGCTTTGTAAATTGTAAAACCTCTCCGTAACAATACAGTACCATAAAAGAGGTTGTTTGTGATAAGCCTCATGTACTTCCACGGCTTCTTACAGAGTCCCTTTATGTCGTCTGAAGATCGCAGGCTGTGATTGTTTCAGGCGCAGCTGTTTTCTAAATGCTCCGTTTTTACAAACTGTGTCTTTCATTAAATTCACCACGGCTTACAGTGGTGATTAGCTTTATTATTAGCGCATATATAAAGGGAACGGAAGCTTCGGGCTTCAGAATGAAATGTTGCATGTGGGCTGAGATTCTGCACTCTTCTAACAAACAATGCGACATGTCAGACGTCCGAGCTGTTAGTTCGGTAGCTTGCTGTATGTCAGAGATCAGAGAGAATGGAGTGAACAATTTATGCTGTGCAATGAGCATGACTGCTGCCTCCAGCGAATGTGTGAGAATCTGCTCGGAGACGTTGGACTGCGTGGCAGAGGATCTCGTTCTGGCATTGTGTTTGATTTCCCACAATAATATTTATGAAATTAGCATATTCGGTATAGATCTAATCCCGTCTCTAATTGGGTTCTGATGGTTAGCAGGTGGAGCTTTTATTGGATTACTTGATGATGCGGATGGGCGGCGAGAGATTATTCCATGCTATGGCAGGTTGCCAAGCAACAATGCAACATTAAAATCAAGTTCAGCTAATTTATTGTCACAAGTGTAAGTAGAATTAAACAGAGAAATCAATGGAATGATGGATATGGATGGATGGGTGGATGGATGGATGGATGGATGGAATAATAGAAATTTGGATGGATGGATGGATGGATGGATGGAACAATAGACATATGGATGGATGGATGGATAGATAGAACTATGGATGGATGGATTAAATAATAGACATGTGGATGCATGGATGGATGGATGGATGGATGGTTGTATAAAAACGTAGACATATGGATGGATGGATGGATGGATGGAACAATAGACATATGGATTGATGGATAGATAGAACTATGGATGGATGGATGGATTAAATAATAGACATGTGGATGGATGCATCAATGGATGGATGGATAGATGGATGGATGGATGGTTGAATAAAACAGTAGACATATGGATGGATGGATAGATAGAACTTTAGATGGATGGATGGATTAAATAATAGACATGTGGATGGATGCATCGATGGATGGATGGATGGATGGATGGGTGGATGGATGGATGGATGGATGGTTGAATAAAACAGTAGACATATGGATGGATGGATGGATGGATGGATGGATGGATGGATGGATGGATGGATGGATGGATGGATGGATGGAACAATAGACATATGGATGGATGGATGGATGGATAGATAGATAGATAGAACTGTGGATGGATGGATGGATGGATGGATGGATTATATTATAGACATGTGGATGGATGGATGCATGGATGGATGAATGGATGGTTGAATAAAACAGTAGACAGATGGATGGATGGATGGAACAATAGACATATGGATGGATGGATAAACAGACAGACAGACAGAGAGACAGATAGATAGATAGATAGATAGATAGATAGATAGATAGATAGATAGATAGATAGATAGATAGATAGATAGATAGATAGATAGATAGATAGATAGATAGATAGATAGATAGATAGATAGATAGATGGAAAGATGGATGGATGGATGGATGGATGGATGAAATAATAGACATGTGGATGGATGGATGAACGGACGGATGGATGGTTGAATAAAACAGTAGATATATGGATGGATGGATGGTTGAATAAAATAGTAGACATATGGATGGATGGAGGGATGGATAGACAGACAGACAGACAGACAGACAGACAGACAGACAGACAGACAGACAGACAGACAGACATATGGATGGGTGGATGGATGGACATGTGGATGGATTGATGGAAGGGTACATAGAATATCATTGCTGTTACTGTGCAGTTCTTAGCACGACTGCAAGATTAATCTGACCAATGAAATCCGAAAACAAATCATGCAATTATGATCCATTTTTAGATTCCTGATTGTTTTGTAATCTTTATTCTTAATTGGATTAATTGAGACAGCTCGTGATGACCATTATGTTCTCTATTGTTCAATAATTGTCAATTATGAACTATTATAATTGCGTTGCTGCAGTATAGATATTGTGTATGTATGTTTGCATACGTTTGTGAGTGTGTGTTTGTTTATCTTTCCCCTCTTTAATCTGAGTATGTAAAATGGAGATTTACGGGTGAGTTTTTAATAAAATTCCTGGTTAATGGAGTTTTCTCCTCTAAGTGGTCTAATGGTGTTTCTGGTAGTCCTCCAAAATACGTTCACTGAGGCATATCAAAACAATTTCAGCATTAAATGTTGGGCTATATATTAGACTAAGGTCAAAGGTGTATTAGTGTCATTTGATGCTGGCGGTTGAGCGGGTGGAGGTATGAGCATGCCTCTGTTATCTCCGTATTGTTTTGTGACAGTGCATACATTTTTCTCTTATGCTGCAAAAGTCTCCTCATAAAGACTGTTGAGCACAGATAAGTAATGCAGTTGTTTAAATTGACCTGAACAGGCAATGAAACATGTCTCAGAGGACTCAATTGCTCATGTGTAAATCCCAGTGAAAGTAAATATTAAAATGTCATTGTCATGTTATATGATAATTCATTGTGCATGCCTAAGTGGGAAAAAAAGAAGTGTAAAATCTATTTTGAAAATATGTTGCCAACTCTAAAGATGCTTGAGGAAAAGCTGTGATGGATTGGGTTGAAGCATGACCAGTGTTTCAAGCATAACTGCATTACATTA
This sequence comes from Danio aesculapii, assembly GCF_903798145.1. Lineage (NCBI taxonomy): Eukaryota > Metazoa > Chordata > Actinopteri > Cypriniformes > Danionidae > Danio > Danio aesculapii. Next base: position 52,938,979 of record NC_079450.1, on the reverse strand, counting down.
AAAATGTAGCATCATTCATTGGTGCACCAGGGGTATTAGGTTTACCTGTACCTATTTTACTAAATGCCCTCTAACCTCTATCAGGGTCACGACACCAGTTTAGCCCATCTACTTCTACTTGTCAGTCTCTAGTGGTCATGTCTCGAGGCCAGGGGAGTCACTTCTTTGACTTCTTTTACTGACTGCAACACCTTTGGTTCTACTTGGCCATACAGATACTAAAGGCCACAGCTGCTAATGTGATGCTTGTGGTCAAGGGAGTTTTACAAATACACTTCTTTCTAGCTTTCCTCCTTTACACATACCCCTCTAAGCCTTACCAGGGTCTAAGCTGGATTTGAACCAGCATTTGGGGTTGGAGTGCTAAAATAGATACTACAGCCTTGTTTCACAGTACTGGGTTGTGGCTGGAAGGGCATCCGCTGTGTAAAACATGCGGAAATAGTTAGTGATTTGCTCCACTGTGGCGACTTGTGAAACAGAGACTAAGCCGAGAAAAATGAATGAATGAATGACTACAGACTCTAGAACCAGTTTCTAGCCCTTCTCTTGAGGCCAAGGGAGTGTGGTTTACTTGCATTTCTTTTACAAGCAGGCCTCTGTTGCACTTTCTCCACTACCCTTCAGTTCCATCCGGATCATCGCACCAATGCAACACCTTTGCTTCTACATGGCCAGCTCAGAGCTCTCTTTGAACCAGTGTTTCAAGCATGAAAGACAACTGCATTAACAAGTACATTAAACATGTAGCATCATTCATTGGTGCACCAGGGGAATTAGGTTCACCTGTACCTATTTTGCTAAATGGTCTGTAACCTCTATCAGGGTCACGACACCAGTTTAGCTCATCTAGTTCTAGTTGTCAAGGTATGACCTAGATTTGAAGCAGCATTAGTGGTTGGGGCAAAGACCACAGATTCTAGTGTCAGTCTCTAGTGGTCATGTCTCAAGGCCAGGGGAGTTGCTTCTTTGACTGCTTTTACTGATTTCCATCCGGGTCATGGCAACAACTACTTTATTTAAACTAGTCTGGCTCAGAGCTGGATTTAAACTACCATTTGGTGCATTTGCGGTGATTGCACTATACAGATACTAAAGGCCACAGCTGCTAATGTAATGCTTGTGGTCAAGGGAGTTTTACAAATACACTTTTTTCTAGCTTTTCTCCTTTACACACACCCCTCTAATCCTAACCAGGATCATGGCACCAGTGTAACCCTTCTTGATATATTCGTCTAGGTCTAAGCTGGATTTGAACCAGCATTTGGGGTTGGTGTGCTAAAATAGATACTACAGACTTGTTTCCCAGTACAGGGTTGTGGCTGGAAGGTCATCCACTGTGTAAAACATGGCAGAATAGTTGGTGGTTTGACTAAGCCAAAGAAAAATGAATGAATGACTACTGACTCTAGAACCAGTTTCTAGCCCTTCTCTTGAGGCCAGGGGAGTGTGGTTTACCTGCATTTCTTTTACAAGCAGGTCTCTGTTGCACTTTGCCCACTACACTTCACTTCCATCCAGATCATGGCACCAATGCAACATCTTTGGTTATACTTGGCCAGCTCAGAGCTATCTTTGAACCAGTGAAACATGAAATACAACTGCATTAACAAGTACAATAAAAATGTAACATCATTCATTGGTGCACCAAGGGGATTAAGTTAACCAGTACCTATTGTACTAGATGGCCTCTATCCTCTATCAGAGTCACGGCACCAGTTTAGCCAATCTAGTTCTAGGTGTCAAGGTATGAGCTGGATTTGAACAAGCATTAGTGGTTGGTGCACAGACCACAGACTCTAGTGTCAGTCTCTAGAGCATGTCTCAAGGCCAGAGGAGTCGCTTCTTTGACTTATTTTACTGATTTCCATCCGGGTCATGGCACCAACACCTTTTTTAACTAGTCTGGCTCTGAGCTTGAGTTAAACTACTATTTGTGGCAATTATGGGCAACTCTCATTGCTAGTGTGTCTCTTGAGGTCAAGAGAATTAGGTGGTACTGGTACTAACAGAACACCTGGTTCATTTTACAATCTCGGCAACTGTTCAGATGGCATTTTGATAGCTAATTTTGCATGAGCAAACATGTATTGATATTGTGTTTGCATTTGGCTATACTGGCTTAATAAGAAGTATTTGTTATTGGTTATTTAGTCTACTTTAAATCTCAGTCACACATGGCAGTGCATTCTGTTGCACACAAACATCTACCTTTAATGTTCTTCCCTGAATTCCTGAAATCTTTGTTATATAGGCAAAGCGGTTCATGTAAGAACAAAAAGGAAAACTGTATGCTAGTAGTACTAAGTGAAGGGATCCGTTTGTGTATTTAAAAAAAGAGGTTTTAAACATCTAAGGCCTCTTCAGTGATTTCCCAGAAGCCCACTAAATGTAGACTGTACCCATAAACCAACATATGCTTTACTACCCTAGTCATTATAGTTTTATTGATTAAATATGGTTGAGTTTCAGAAGTGCCGTGTGGAGTTGACCTGATATTATCGGCAATAAAATGCTAAGAACAAGTTCTGCTCACCCAGTTTTTCAGTCATTTTAAGGTGGCCACTTTGTGAAATTATTCCTGGTTCTGCTGTTTGTTAGTATAGAGCGGTTGGGCCGGAAGGTGGACCCAAAGTCATCCACTCATTAATGCGTTTGTTCCAGGGGGTGCGAGCGATCAAAGTAAGGCATGCTCAATTTCCATTTCAGTAGCTCCTGTCCTAGAAATTAGCCAGGGGTGTCCCAAATGACATGCACTGGAACCTCTGTCCATTTGTCTGCATTAAGTTTGCATGGGAATGGTCTCTTTAGTAATAAGTAGGCCAGTTTTTATATTTAGTCCCGTCCTCTTGCACCTTGAAAGCAGAGTAACCTGTTCTCTCACCTGGGTTAATGTCGGCTCACTCCCCGTGCAGAAGCATTTGATTTGGTTTTTGGATCTTCTCACTTTTCAAAATGGTTCCTATTAGTGTTAACTAAAATGGCATAAATATTTTATACCTTGCTTTTTCAAACACACATGGCAGAGCTGTATTGAGTATTGTAACACGTGATGTGCTTTTCATTGTCACAACAAAACATGTTCAGACACATACAACAATATCATGGTAAAAAAAAAAGATTTACTATTTTAGCTGCTCCCCCAACCTTTACTTCTTAAGCAATATAATGTATTATTGTAGGGATGGTTTTTACGTAAATACTAATTTAATTTAATTTAATTTAATTTAATTTAATTTAATTTAATTTAATTTAATTTAATTTAATTTAATTTAATTTAATTTAATTTAATTTATACAGTTGAAGTTATTGAATTATTAGCCCCCCTTTGACTTTTTCTAATTATTTCCCAAATGATGTTTAACAGAGCAAGGAAATTTTCACAGTATTTCTGATAATATTTTTTCTTCTGGAGAAAGTCTTATTTGTTTTATTTCGGCTTGAATAAAAGCTAATTTAATTTTTTAAAAACCATTTTAAGGTAAAATATGATAAGTGCCTAGAAGCCAGGGGTATCCAAACTTTTAAATGCGTGACCCCCAAAATAACAATGCCAGTTACTCGTGACCCCCACATTCCTCTGAGGTGGTTATAAATGGTAATAAATATACAAATATTGCACACACAATAATAGGTCTATATAAACACAAGCACATTGACAACAGTCTAACAACCATAGGCTATAATTTATGTGGTCATTTCTTAAATTGTTTAATTTAAAATTAACCACAGTTAAAAAGACTGGTGGGCACAATGTTTTGAGCACAAGTCTATTCTTGCATTATTTTGGAGAATCAGAGATCATTCTTCATATTCAGTTGTGGCCTGTATTTATTTTTAATGTATTTGATTGCCATAAAGGTGTAAGAAAGTTTAACCTGGTGCTATAAAATCAATCTGCTGCATTGCTGTGTTGTTAATGTAATGTAAGCAAAAAACGTTATTATTATTATAAAATTTTTATTTGTATGTTACTGTATGTTGTACGTACAATTTTTAATACAATTAATTTGACTTTTGGAAATCAAGCAACCCCCTGTCATTGTCCCGTGACCACTATTGAGTAGGATTACGAAAGTAAAAATAAGATTGTACAGAATATAGACTTCATACAGTAAGTACTAATAAGCATCTCAATAACATGTATGCTAGTAAGCAACTAGTGAATAATGAGAATTGGTCCCTAAAGTGTTATCAGATGTATTAATTTTGATTGATTGTCCTGATTTTAGAGGGGAATGAATAATGCAAAAAATGTGAATAAATGTGAAATTTATTTATTTATTTTTCTTTTGGAGCTTTAGAAATACATATTAAAATGTCTTTTAGATATAAAACATAAAAAAAAGATTAGAATACAATCAAATTTTCTCAAATAAGCATCAAATGGTGAGTGAATACATAACTTAACCATCCTGAAATCATATCCCTGCTGAAAAATCCAGCTTAAACCAGCCTAGGCTGGTTGGCTGGTTTTAGCTGGTTGACCAGCCTGGTTTTAGAGGGGTTTTGGCCAAATCCAGGCTGGTTTCCAACCATTTCCAGCCTGGTCTTAGCTGGTCAGGCTGGAAAATGACCCGCTAAACCATTCTAAAACCAGTTTGACCAGCCTGGTTTAAGCTGGACATAGCTGGTTTTGGCTGGTCATCTCCCAGCCTGACCAGCAAGGACCAGGCTGGAAATGGCTGGAAACCAGCCTGGAAATGGCCAAAACCCCTCTAAAACCAGGCTGGTCAACCAGCTAAAACCAGCCAACCAGCCTAGGCTGGTTTAAGCTGTTTTTTTTCAGTAGGGATGACAGCAGTCTAAATTTTCCTCTGCATAACTCAAAGAAGATAAATAACAGCAGCGTACAGTACGGTATTGTGCATAAGCAGCACACCAGTGCATAGCCTCACTTTGTCCAATAGCAATACATCACTTCTGTGTGACGGCACGCGCCGCGTCTTTTCACAAGATACAAGCCACAGTCTCCGCAGCTGACAGGCCATTTGTGTTAGTTCAATAATAAAGTCCTCTGTGTCGCCGCAATGCTTCTTTCACATATCTGCGCTGACTGCTCATTGATTTTCAATACTGAATCTATTCTTTAAACTCAAATCTCGAAGCGGCGACGACACAGTTTCTGCTGTAACACACTGCGCATTTACCATTCCATTCATCACTCTGAACCTGCAGCTATAGATTTACAGGCATTTTCACCTTCACATTTCACAGTAAAAGTGGAAAGGATTTATTATTAGGGCCCTTATGGTTTCATTAACATTTATGAAGAGCAATGATTGTGCTTTTGACGTGGCGCTGTAAACGTGCGCGGGGTTAGCATAGCTCGCTAATCAACTGGAATGAATAAACAGTGTCTGCTAGTAAAAATAGGGATTGTCATTCAGCCACCAAACTGGGTCTAAATATTAATTGCTTCCCTAAGTGTAAAATCGATGGCTATTACGCTAGCTGGAGTATTGGTAGCGCTTAGCGCTTATCTAACCTTGTGATCTCTGATTTGGAGATCCATTTTCGTCGCGGGAGTGTTTGACCCTCAGGTAATGTCTAGTCCTTCTGCTGCTGGTTCAGGACTCGGGAATTAAAAGACCCCCTCATGTCGCCTTAATGAAAATGATGCCTGTAAGCGATGGACAGGCCTATTACAATAAATCCCTGCACACACACACACACACACATAGCCCATGTTTCGTTTCTCCTTCTCTCTCTTTGTCTTTCCCCTTGCCGCTGTCTTTCACAAACACACACACACACACATATCCGCACGCACACACACACACTGGCTTGTTTTCTGTTTTAAACCTTTAAGCCTTTTCTATCCTGTGAAGCTAAACAGTGGCTTGTGTCTCAAGTGGTTTTGTCAATACTCGGCTGAATAGAATGACAAACTGTAAGACACTTATAAAGGACTTGGGGACAAAAAAAGATCTGCATAGATGCAGAACACCATTTATTTTTTCATTTTCATGTGCCTGTCCTTATTTTACAGTAAATTAACTCGCTTAATTAACTTTAACTAAATTTTAATTCACCCTCATTCACCATTGTGTTTCTTCCATCAAACACAAAAAGAGAAATCCTGTAGATTGTTCATGTCGATCTTTTCCACACAGCGCAGATATATAGTACAATGAAAATTAGCATGGTGGCTCAGTGGAATTATTATTATATCGGGGTGACACGTGGGTAGCGATGTCGCCTCACAGCAAGAAGGTCGCTGGTTCGAGCCTCAGCTGGGTCAGTTGGCATTTCTGTTTGGAGTTTGTTTGTTCTCACTTTGTTGGCGTGGGATTCCTCCGAGTGCTTCGGTTTCCCGCACCAGTACAAAGACATGTGGTATAGAATTGGGTAAGCTAAAATTGTCTGTAGTGTATGTATGATAATGAAAGTGTATGGATGTTTCCCAGTGATGGGTTCCGGCTGGAAGGGCCGCTGCGTAAAACATATGCTAAATAAGTTGGTGGTTCATTCCACTGTGGCGACCCCAGATTAATAAAGGGACTAAGCCGAAAAGAAAATGAATGAATGAATGAATGTAAAAGCTCAAGATTTGGAATAATGATTTTGGTAAATATGGTATGCTCCTATTATTGTTATTTCACAAAATTGAAATCTCAAAATGGTGTTCCACAGAAAGGATAAGCAAATGATGAGATTTTTGCCTTTAAAAAAATGTCAGCAGAGACACAGAACATTGTGTTTTTTCATTTTACAATCATTTATCTTTCAGTAATGGAGTTCTGTTGGGGGAAAAAGGCTTTTTGCCACATTTTTGGCAATGGTGTGCTATTTATCTTCTGCAGCTCCTACAAATCCACACTTTCAAATCCACATTTTTTTTTATCTAATGTCATTACAGATTATAAAAATAAAATAAAAAACATTTACATAAAAATTTTGTCCATTAACTAATATTTTTTCTTAACGATATACTCTAGCACAGTGGTGCTCAACCCTGTTCCTGGAGATCGACCTTTCTGCAAAGTTCAGCTCCAACCCTGATCAAACACACCTGAACCAATTAATTGGGACCTGAACAGCACTTGATAATTACAGGCAGGTGTGTTTGAGATGGGTTGCAACTGAAATCTGCAGAAGGTCAATCTCCAGGTACAGGGTTGGTCACGCCTGCTGTACCATATAACAACTTCCCTATTTAATATATATTTTAGCTTTCTTTCTTTCTTTCTTTCTTTCTTTCTTTCTTTCTTTCTTTCTTTCTTTCTTTCTTTCTTTCTTTCTTTCTTTCTTTTTTCTACTTTCTTTATTCAATCAGTCTGTCAGGGTCACCAAGCAGAGTGCCCACCAGATACACAAACTGGACTACAAATCCCATCATGCGCTGCAGTCACACACCAGTTTCAGCTCACCCCCTGATTACATACACACAGCTGCAGTTCATCACCACTGATTACATGGACTAGATAGAGACCATTCCAACATACACATATCCATTGCTGAGTCTTGTTTCCCTACTGTACATTACAAAGCGGTATCCTGTGTTGCCTTGCCTTGTTTTCGACCCCTTGTTTGTTTGCCGTCTGCCTCTTCACCTCTTCACCTGTGACTATGATTGCACTTTTAGATGTTTCTTATGCTACCGTTTGCTCCTGTATTAACCTCGCCTGCCTGACTATTTGCAAATAAATCTGCATTTGGATCCACACCTTTGCTGCCACCCCACTCATTACACAATCCATCAATCTATTTTACAGACCACAAACAATGAAACATACAAAATAAATTGAATGTACTGTTTATTTTTATGTTATTATATCTATATATTAATTAATGTGTCCTTATAATGTGCAAACATCATTTTTCAAAAACACCTCTTCTGTGATTGGCTTTCGTTGGTATGGGGACGGGATCAACCTGTAACTCACATGAGATACACCAATAGCAAACCACAACAATAAAATCATCCAATCAACTCCCTATGGATAAAATCGGAACATTTGTTTTGTTTTACGTTTTAAGTTCAGTTTTATGACAACTGGGGTGGCATGATGGCTCAGTGGTCAGCACTGTCGCCTCATAGCAAGAAGGTCGCGGGTTCAAGTCCAGGCTGGGTCAGGAGGCGTTTCTGTGTGGAGTTTACATGTTCTCCCCATGTTCCAGTGAGTCCAGGTGCTCTGGTTTCCCCCACAGTCCAAAGACATGTGCTATAGGTGAATTAAATAAGCTAAATTTGCTGTAGTGTAGAGATTATATGGGTGTTTCCCAGTACTGGGTTGCGGCTGAAATGGCATCCGCTGCGTAAAACATATGCTGGAATAATTGGCGATTTATTCTGTTGTGTCAACCCCTGAAATAGAGACTAAGCTGAAGGAAAACGAATGAATGAATTTGTCAACTTGCTTAAGGGTCAGTTCACTCAAAAATATTTACATTGTAAAAGTTATATATATAAGGCTGCGCAACTTTTTATGAGTTTACTTAATTTTAAAGGGCACCTATAGTGAAAAATCTACTTTTCAAGCTGTTTGTATTTGTGTAGGTATAGTGTATAGACCGTCATATTGGGGTAATATATAAACACATCCTGTCCTTTTTTTTTCAATTTAGCAACATAAAAGTGATGGACCAATTGGAGCGGTTTTGAGACCGACCACAAGTTGACGGAATGCGGTCCCCCCGCCCACCAAATTGATTGACAGCTGGGTATTAACATGTCTCCGTAGTAATGTGTTTAATCATCTCAATAAGACAGGATGTGCGCAAAGCAAATGGGGAATAAAAGATCTGTTCAGCACTCTGTGATCATCAATCATCATCAAATGTGACACTACAGATGCACTACAGAATGTTACGTTTACACACACATGCACAAATTACATGTAAACACATCAGCTTTCAACAGCGTAATACTTACTACTCACTACTCTTGAGTTCTTTTAAAAGGGCTACTTTTTACTCATACTTTGAGTAATATTTACAACAGATACTTTTACTCTACTACATTTTTAGACAAGTAATGGTACTTTTACTTGAGTATGATTTTTGAGTACTTTTTCCACCACTGATGTTTAGTCACAGTCGCGTGTTGTGAGTGTTGAGCTCAGGAACAGACTGATGTACTTAAAGCGTCTGCTGATGAAAAACTCTGGCTTTGTGCCTGCTGGGCTCTTCCTTGCCTTTGTCACTTGATGCATATGGATGCCAAAGCCCAGACTGTGCTCCAGGTTCTCTCTCTCACTCTCTCTCTCTCTGCATGTGTGTTTGTGTGTGTGCTTTGGGGCTATTATTTTTTTGGCCAGCGCCCTTCATTGTTGCGCAGAGTTTGGCAGAGGTGTATCTGGCACAGTAGGACCGAGGCGTCTGGCACCACAGTGAACCACCTGCATTTAACAATAGCGTTATTCTCCTGATATGGAAGGTCTGTGGTGCGGCAGGATAATAGCAGAGGTCGAACTGCGTCTGCACTCCTGCAGCAGCACTATGTGCAATGTCTTGTGTTGACTGCAGAAAGCTGATTTGTGAATAGGGACATACCTTTAAAGTCTTGGAGATAGAAAAGGAACATTTTTAGTGGTATAGCACAAGAAAATAAAAAGAGTTGAATGAACACACACTGACCTTTTGTGACTATGTTTCCCACAGGGTGAGTTGTCACGCTGTATGGGGTGAAGCCTCTCAATGGAGGGTTTATTGACATTGGTTTAAGTGTAATACTTTTGTTGAAATAAACAGGATTATTCACAGTGTATTAAAATGTTTTATTTTGTAACTAATTATATAAATAAAGAAACAAAGACACAAATCAAATGCTGTATATACCGGCATTCAGTTATTTGAAAGAAGTCTCCTCTGTTTACCAAGGCTGCACTTGTTTAGTTAAAAAGGAGTGAAATATTGTGAAATATTACAGTTTGTAAATACATTTTAAAGTTTAAATTTGTTTGCTGATTAATGTCATTGTAAAAACTGTCCTTTATTCTTTCTTTCTTTTAAATTGACAATATGAAAGGATAATTCATTGCATTTTATCATTTAAATATTATTATTATTGTTGTTGTTGTTGTTGTTGTTGTTGTTGTTGTTGTTACACACCAGAAATCCAAAATCTCTATTTGCCCAAAAACTGAAAATGTTGAAATGTAAAAATAGATAAATTAATTAAAGCAATTTTGTGGGACTTTTTAAATTGAACTCATAGGGCTCTATTTTAATGATCTAGGCGCAAAGACTAAAGCGCAGGCGCAAAAGCATTAAGGGCATGTCTGAATCCACTTATGCTATTTTAAGGATGTAAAAATACAGGTTATGGGGGTATTTTGAGAATAAACCAATCAGAGTCTCATCTCATATTCCCTTTAAGAGTCAGTTATGTCGTGCCATGGTGCATTTGCTATTTACATGGCGGACTTTGTAAGTGGAAGAACTGAACGCTTCACTAGAGAGAAAACAGTTAAGCAGAGCATCTGCAGTGGAAGGATAAAGAATGAGCCTCATCCATTCAGCCTCTTTACTTTACTTTTACTCTTTACTTTACTCCTTTACTTTCGTGGGGTAAGAAACAGTGTTGTACACTCCACTGAAGGCATTCATTAGCCTACATAATTAATTTAATTTGTTAAGTGCAAAGATTTGTTTCTAAACTATTTCTAAACTCAGTTCTAATTTCCAGCAAGCGAATAAATGAACAATAATAAGTGTGGTCAAAAAACTGAGTTATATCCAAACACGCGTCCTGTTCCTATGGCCCATATGGTCCAAACCTGTCAGGTAGACAATTCTAAGCTTTTTTTAAATAAAACAAATATAAATATGCATAAAATAAATAATACTGCTACTACTACTGCTACTACTACTACTACTACTACTACTAATAATAATAATAATAACAACATTATATAAAATGCAAGCTGTCATAAATAAACAAAAAAAAAGCCCCCCGAGTTCTTTGGATCTCATCTTGAGAGTTGACAGTAACAGATTCCAAATGCAAATAGCACACTTGAAATGAACTCTGGACCTTTTACCTGCTCATTGTAATTGGGATAATGAGGGAATAACACATGCCTGGCCTTGGAAAAGCTTAGAAGCCAACTGTCCAATTATTTTGGACCCTTAACAAGTGGGAGGCACATATGCAAACTTCTGTAATTCCTACAGCCTTCACCTGATTTGAATGAAAATACCCTCAAATTAAAGTCTGCAGTTAAAGCACATCCTGTTCATTTCATTTCAAATCCATTGTGATGGTGTATACAGCCAAAAATGTTAGAATTGTGTGGATGTCCAAATATTTATGGACCTAACTTTATTATTATTATTAGTGTATGTGTGACTGTTTGAGACAGTTAAAAAAACAGTCCAAAAAATAAAATAAAAGAACAAAGTGTATCTTCTGCCATGTAAAAACTAGCCCCAGTCTCCCTCATATAAGGCAGGGTGAACACTGTATGTCACTTTTTGGTATGTCCTTGTGTTTGTCATCCTGTCAAATGTTTAATGTAATAGTGCAAAAAAAACTCCAATGCTGGAGATGCGAAAGGCAAGCGAGAGCACACAGAAGCAGGGGAACAGAGCGAGCGCTGTGATAAATGGCAGAAGCCTGAAAACGAGTCACTTGAGCATAAAATTAGATTTTACAAATGTGTTGTTACCTGACAGTTATTTGACAGAGGAGATATCGCAGCATTGGAATGTATATGAACATTGCTAATCATATTGAGCAAATGAGAGTCCGGGTCTTTGATGGCGACCAAGGGGACGGATCTTCGTTCATCCCTCTTTATCACTGCAGACTGCTTGATTGGCTGCTGTCATTTATATGCTAATTCCCAATGCAGAAATTGTCTGTTTTGGCTGGTTTAATTTGATCATTTATATTGAGACTTTTTACATGTATTCGTTAATTAAAGGGATAGTTCGACCCAAAGTACCTGATCGTTTATTCTCCCTCATGGATTGTTTTAGGCCTAGATGAGTTTCTTTCTTCGGCTAAACATACAAGAAGATATTTTGAAGAATGCTGAACAATTTAAGTTGAGTCAATGTTTATTTATTTATTTTTTTACAATGTTGATGTACAACAAATATAAATACTAAGTTGACTCAACTTAAAATCGTAAGGATGCACAGCTTTTCTTGAGTATTTAACCCGTTAGTGGGCGACGCGGTGGTGCAGTAGGTTACAAGAAGGTCGCTCACAGCAAGAAGGTCGCTGGTTCGAGCCTCGGCTGGGTCAGTTGGCAATTCTTTGTGGAGTTTGCATGTTCTCCCCGTGTTTGTGTGGGTTTTTTCCGGGAGCTCCGGTTTCCCCCACAAGTACAAAGACATGTGCTATAGGTGAGTTAGATAAGCTAAAATTGTGTGTGAATGAGTGTGTTTGGATGTTTCCCAGTGATGGGTGCAGCTGGAAGGGCATCCGCTGCATAAAACAAATGCTGGATAAGTTGGCGGTTCATTCCGCTGTGGCGACCCCATGAATGAATGAATGAATGATAAGCCTTTAGTTGAATCAGTTTAAGTTGAGTCAAATCAAAAAAGCCCTCCAGGAAGTTGAACAATTTTAAGTTGAGTTAATGTTTATTACATTTTTTTACAATTTTGATGAACAACAAATATGAATACTAAGTTGATTCAACTTAAAATCATAAGGCTGTGCAGCTTTTTATGAGCTGACTGAATTTCAAGCCTGTAGTTGAATCAATTTAAGTTGAGTCATCTCAAAAAAAGGCTCTCCAGCAAGCTGTCTTACAATTTAAGTTGAGTCAATGTTTGTTTATTTTTTTACAACGTTGATGTTAAAAAAAATAGGAATACTAAGTTGACTCAACTTAAAATGGTAAAGCTGCACAACATTTTTGAGTTGACTCAATTTTAATCCCTTTAGTTGAATCAATTTAAGTTGAGTCAACTATAGAAAACTGTCCAGCAAGTTTCCTGACAATTTTAAGTTGAGTCAATGTTTATTTACGATTTTTTACAATGTTGATGTACAACAAATATGAAAACTAAGTTGACTCAACTTAAAATTTTAAGGCTGCACAGCTTTTTAGTTGACTCAATTTTAACCCTGTAGTTGAATCAATTTAAGTTGAGTCAACTCAAAAAAGGCTCTCCAGCAAGCTGTCTTACAATTTTAAGTTGAGTCGATGTTTATTTGTTTATTTTTTTACAATGTTGATGTATGAAAATTATGAATACTAAGTTGACTCAACTAAAAATGGTAAAGCTTTTTTGAGTTGACTCAATTTTAAACCCTTTAGTTCAATCAATTTAAGTTGAGTCAACTCAAAACAAAGGCTCTCCAGCAAGTTGTCTTACAATTTTAAGTTGAGTCAATGTGTATTTATTTTTTTTTTTACAATGTTGATGTACAAAAAAATATGAATATTAAGTTTGAAATTATAAGGCTGCACAGCTTTTTTGAGTTGACTCAATTTTAACCCTGTAGCTGAGTCAATTTAAGTTGAGTCAACTCAAAAAAGGCTGTCCAGCAAGTTGTCTTACAATTTTAAGTTGAGTCAATGTGTATTTATTTTTTTTTACAATGTTGATGTACAAAAAATATGAATATTAAGTTTGAAATTGTAAGGCTGCACAGCTTTTTTGAGTTGACTCAATTTTTAACCCTGTAGCTGAGTCAATTTAAGTTGAGTCAACTTAAAAAAAGCTGTCCAACAAGTTCATTTGTTTATTTTTTTACAATGTTGATGTACAACAAATGTTAAAGCAAAGTTGACTCAACTTCAAATCATAAGACTGCGCAGCTTTTTTTTTTGAGTTAACTCAATTTTGTATTTGAATCAATTTAAGTTGAGTCAGGTAAAAAAAAAGTCCCTCTAGCAAGTTATCATACAATTATAAGTTGTCAGTGTTTATTTATTCATTTTTTACAATGTTGATGAACAAAAAAATGAATATTAAGTTGGCTCAAGTTAAAATCGTAAGGCTGCACAGCTTTTTTTTCTTTTTTTAACCCTACAGTTGAATCGATTTCAGTTGAGTCAACTCAAAAAAAGCTTTGCAGCAAGTTGTTTTACAATTTTAAGTTGATTTAATGTTTTTTTAACAATGTTGATGTACAAAAAATTTTAATAATAAGTTGACCCACCCTAAAAATCATAAGGCTGCACAGCTTTTTTGAGTTGACTCAATTTTTAACCCTGTAGCTGAGTCAATTTATGTTGAGTCAACTCAAAAAAAGCTGTCCAACAAGTTCATTTGTTTATTTTTTTACATTGTTGATGTACAACAAATGTTAAAACAAAGTTGACTCAACTTCAAATCATAAGACTGTGCAGCTTTTTTTGTTGACTCAATTTTGTATTTGAATCATTTTAAGTTGAGTCAGCTCAAAAAAGTCCCTCTAGCAAGTTATCTTACAATTTTAAGTTGTCAGTGTTTATTTATTTATTTTTTACAATGTTGATGCACAAAAAAATGAACACTAAGTTGGCTCAAGTTAAAATCGTGAGGCTGCACAGCTTTTTTTGTTGTTGTTTTTAACCCAACAGTTGAATCGATTTCAGTTGAGTCAACTCAAAAAAAAGCTTTGCAGCAAGTTGTTTTACAATTTTAAGTTGATTTAATGTTTTTTTAACTATGTTGATAGACAAAAAAATGTAATAATAAGTTGACCCACCATAAAAATCATAAGGCTGCACAGCTTTTTTGAGTTGACTCAATTTTTAACCCTGTAGCTGAGTCAATTTAAGTTGAGTCAACTCAAAAAAGCTGTCCAGCAAGTTGTCTTACAATTTTAAGTTAAGCCATTGTTTATTTGTTTATTTAATGTTGATGTACAACAAATGTTAATACAAAGTTGACTCAACTTCAAATCATTAGACTGCACAGCTTTTTTTAATTGACTCAATTTTGTATTTGAATCAATTTAAGTTGAGTCAGCTTAAAAAAGGCTCTCTAGCAAGTTGCTTTACAATTGATATATTTTTTACAATGAGAAAGAGAGAAAACTGTGGATGTGTCACTTGTTTATTTTCATCATATCTTCTGGTATTTGCTCCCTACAAATGATAGAGAACACAATTCTCAATCACAAGCGACGAGAAGAGAAAATGAGAGTATATCTAACAACAGAGCCAATAAACAGAGCTTTATATTGCGTTCATAAGTAAATATAGGACAGAAGTGCGTTAGTCAATTTTCTCCTATAATCTCCATCCTGGAAGTTATCAATCACGGCGAGATTGAGTTTAAGGGGCAGATCATGCGTATCCGTCAGACTCATTCCAGACAGACAGCGAGCTCTTCCCATGTTTTCCTCTGGGGATAGACAGATGGGAATGGCATAACAGGGCAATACAGCGTCCCTTAATTGGTCAGTGTTGTTGCACAATGCTGGTTGTTTGCCGTAATTGTTTAGCGTGGGCCATTGTCTGCCATTGTGCGTCAGAAAACCTCCAGCTTCCAGGGACGAGTGCATCTATTCACTGGTATGCTGGGAAAGCTACAAAAGAGCTCCCTCTAGAAAAGCTCAGCCGGCGCGCAGACATTCATCCAAAACATAATGATATTGTCTCATTGTTGGGCTTTTTTGGCTGAGCTGCGTTTGGCTGTGTGTGGCGCTCGTGTTAGCCATCACACTGCTCCAGTATATTTGGGTATGAGGCACCAATAGAACTGGTGCATTTGACCCATGGCTGTAAACTTGTCTCGTGTTTTAATGGCTTTTTTTTTTAACACACAGCAATAGGATGTAGTCTCAGTGTTGTGGAAACCGTACAGTACATTAAGGAGAAAGTACACCATTTTATTTTCATTGATTTTCTCAGTAAGACAAACAAGTGCAATGTATGTGTGTGCTTTGCACTGCATTTGCATGTGATAATAATAATATTAAATAACATGTAGATGCAGTAGGTAGTGCTGTCGCCTCACAGCAAAAAGGTCACTGGTTCGAGCCTCGGCTAGGTCAGTTGGCGTTTCCGTATGGAGTTTGCATGTTCTCACTGCGTTTGTGTGGGTTTCCTCCGGGTGCTCCGGTTTCCCCCCACAGTCCAAAGACATGCAGTACAGGTGAATTGGGTAAGCTAAATTGTCCATAGTGTATTTATGTGTGCGAAAGTGGTGTATGGGTTTCACGGTGATGGGTTGCGGCTGGAAGGGCATTCGCTGTGTAAAACGTATACTGGATGGTTTGGCGGTTCATTCCACAGTGTCGACCCCGGATTAATAAAGGGACTAAGCCGAAAAGAAAATGAAAGAATGAATGAATGAATGTTAAGAGTACATTTTCCTGATTGTTTCTTAACACCATCAGATACGCTTTTAAAAAGTTAACTTGTATCATGGTTTTATGTTTTGTGAAATGTTTTGAACTGCTTATTTTCATGTGTCTGCTAATTTTGTTCTTTATATTTGTTTACAGTTGTGTGTTTTTTAAGTTAATGGATCGATAAACTGGTTAATATTTGATTTCAAATATCAATAAAACTGTGTGTGTGTGTTTATTTTGTTATGTTATTATTTATTTATATATTACATTTAAAGCTGTATATTTATTTATTTATTTTAATTTATTATTTTATTTAGTTTTTTATTATTTATTTAGATATTATATTTAAAGCTGTAAATTTATTGATCTGTTATTTATTCTATTTAATTATTTACTATTTATTTATATATTTCATTTAAATCTATATATTTATTTGTTTTAATATTAAATATTTATTTATATATTCTATTTAAAGCTTTTTATTTATTTATTTTTTTTTTATTTTTTAAAAGCTGTATATTTATTATTTATTTTTTATTTTAGATTTTTTATATATTCTATTTAAAGCTGTTTAGTTATTTTTTTTATTTATTATATTTTTTTAAAAGCTGTTTATTTATTTATTTATTTATTTATTATTTTAGATTTTTATATATTCTATTTAAAGCTGTTTATTTATTTATTTATTTTATTTATTTATTATATTTTTTTAAAAGCTGTATATTTATTTATTTATTTACTATTTTAGATTTTTTATATATTCTATTTAAAGTTGTTTATTATTTATTTATTTTATTTATTTATTATATATTTTTAAAAAGCTGTGTATTTATTTATTTATTTATAAAATTTTTTATTTTACATTTTTTATATATTCTATTTAAAGCTGTTCATTTATTTCTTTATTTTATTTATTTAATATATTTTTTAAAAGCTGTACATTTATTTATTATTTTTTTTATTTTAGATTTTTTATATATTCTATTTAAAGCCGTATATTTATTTTATTTAATTTTGTTATTTTATTATTTATTTATATATTCTATTTAAAGCTGTATATTTAGTTGTTTTGTTTTATTTTATTATTTATTTATATATTGTTTAAAGCTGTATATTTATTTATTTATTTTATTTTTTATTTATTTTTATATTCTATTTAAAGCTGTATATGTATTTATTTATTTTATTTTTTATTTATTTTTATATTCTATTTAAAGCTGTATATTTATTTATTTATTTTATTTTTTATTTTTATATTCTATTTATATATATATATATATATATATATATATATATATATATATATATATATATAGTTTATTTTCATTTATTTATTTTTGTTTATTTATTTATGTATTTATTTATCTCTTTATTTTTTTCTGTGAGCATTGTTTATGATTCAGCAAAATGAATTATGTTATTAAGTACTTATTGGAAAAAAATAAAAATTAAATCAACCAACAGCAAAAAACAAAAAGTAAACATAATGCTCTTCAAAACGAAACCGTGCTGTCAATTCACTGAAAGTCCATTTCACTTCAGAAAATCCCTAAAGGAACTGTTAAAGTAATCTATATTAGAGTAATGGTACAATATGTATGAATTGCCAAAAGAGGCTGCTTGTTCAAAATCTATAGTAATAACTGATGTAGTTTATTAAAGCTATAATGTAGTGTGAAATCATGAAAGTTTCATATTCACCACATTTAATGGGACTCCTGTTCAAGCAGAAATACTGTTCATCTTAATGAGTTTCTATAATTCTGTCCACATTGTTTTATATCAGTCTAATCAAATAGCAATAAAGTGCTAATATTAAATGCTGATAAAGTTAAACGGTGGTTGAAACTATAACTCATAACCTTTATCCAAACAGTTGTTCATCAGTCTAATAAAACACAATGGAGGACTGGCATTAATCTCTAGTTTATGGCAGTCTCTGTCTGTCTGTGAAATTACATTATTTGTCACAGTTTTGTCTTTGTTTTGCCCCAAATTATTTTTGGGCCATTTTAGTTTGGGTTATATTTAGTAGCAGAACCTACAACATACAATAATGAATGAGTGTCTTGCTAGACATGCTACGTTTGCACTTTTTCAAGGTTTCTTTCCAAACCAGAATTGTTTGGTCATCTACATTTTCACTTCAGAATACTTTGTGTGTGTGAAACCACAAAAAATGTATTTCTACATACATTTGACTGCAGTTTCTAGATAAAATGAACACTAGGGGGCAGTGTGACACCAACAACTTGTGTTCCTTTTCACATTAATGATATTTACTGAGACATATTAAAGAACTATTATTGTGCAGTTCTTTGCACAACATCAAAATTAATACCACAAAACAACTTAACCCTGTCCATGATTTGTGAGGGAATAGGCTTGCGTCAATTCATTTTGTATAATGGTATTTGTACTGCAGAGATTTCTGGTTTGAATCTGGTGAAACGGTTCCACAAAAAGAAGTAAGATCAAGGTAAAACTATGACCGCAGTGCACTTTTCACTTATGTTTGCTTTTAAAAACACCATTATTTGGGTTTAAGGAAGAATTTGGCGCCCTCTTGTGGATTTGTCATCTGAAACATGCAATGAACTGAAGCATTGTATTTTACATTTTGCAAAATAAAGAGATCGCAATTTATGCTTGTTTTTGAAAATGTAATATTCTGTAGTGCATGTATTTATTGTTAATGGCCATTTGATGATTTCAGTCATCACACAGTATACAGTCTTATCATTCATCTTCTCATTAGTGACACGCAGTAGAAACAATCGCTCTGTCTGATGCTATTTTTCTGCATGATTTGTTAGGACAGCCAATCACCATAGACAAGGGGGAAAAACAGACAAACAGTGGAGTAAATGCCTGATACGGCACAAAAATGTACTTAAGTAAAAGTAAAATGACACATTTTTACAACCACTTAGTAATGTACAATTGCTGAGAAAATTTTTTATTTTTGCTACATTACTTTACACCACCAAAACCAACTTTGGTTATAGTGAAGCTGTTGGTGTGTTGGTGTGATTTGAACTTAGTAATTTGAATAATTTTATTTTACACACCGAGATTATTATAGTTAACGAAAACGAACGAAAAAACAAAAACTAAAATTTCTAAGAATTTTCTTTAACTGAAATAAAAATACAAATGAGAGTTTAAAAAAACTAGAACTAACTGAAACTGTATTGTGTACATACAAAACTAACTGAAACTAACTAAAATTATAACAATAATTTTATTCTACACACCAAGATTATTATAGTTAACGAAAACTAATGAAAGCTAAAATTTCAAATAATTTTTGTTAAGTGAAATAAAATAAAAATGAGAGAAAAAAAATAGAATTAACTGAAACTGTATTGTGTACATACAAAACTAACTGAAACTAGCTAAAATTATAACGTCTTTTAGTCTTTGTAAATGTATTTAATACATAATCTTACTGTACGCCTTTTAGAAGTAAATCTATTTACTTCACGCTGCCAGGTGTTTGACCCAGTAGTATGGATGCAACCTTTATGATGTAAACTGAGATTGTATCTCTCAGAGATGCAATGTCAGACACAATGCACTTAATATAGCTAGTGCTGTCACTGTGATGGGTAGGGTTAGGGGTGGGGTTAGGTGTGCATTAAAAAGCATTGCATGCAGCTCTGATTGCATATGCACCGAGTCTGCAACCAGACCCCTCTTGCTTGACCCGTACTGCAATTCTGCAATCTGTAATCCTGCTGCCATTGGTCAGATCGAGCCGGTTCTCCTCCAATCATCCTCGCTGTTGTTCCCGCGACCAAAACAACGAGTGGACATGACAGCAGCACGGTAACAGCATTAAACACAGAGACTTAAAGTTATTACTTTAACACATTTGTGCCCAATAATGGGTTTTATTTCTTTATTAGTGATCGCGATCGCGAACGAATCTTTTTAACCGGATCCTCTAAGTGAACCGGTTGAACTAGTTCCCGAATCGAACTGAATCATTTAAAACGATTCGCGTCTCCAGTAAGCACTCTTATCCACAAACGACTTACTTTTTAACATGCCTAATACCTCCCTTTGACTCGAAATAAGCCAATATATACTGTTATATAGTTATTAGAACAGTAACGTTACACTGATCGACCAAATTTAAGAAGCGGTGAACTGATAATACTGCGCTTGCGTGATTCAGTGAACCGAACACAAACAGTACGTGACAGCCTGATGTGACTGAACTAAACTTGATCAACTGTAGCGTGGGTAAAACCGAGGCCGTAAATGAGAGGATCTGGTGAAAAAACGTAAGTTCATTTTATAACAGATAATCGTAATGGAATTTAAATAAGTGAATCGTGCTTCAGTTGTGTTGCAAAATTTAACTAAGCATTTTTTCAGATCATGGTGATGTTTTAACTGACTGAAATTATAATTGCTGACTACATAATTTTGGTATGTTGAGTCCTAACATGGGAGGATTGTCACAAAAGATCTGGTTTGCGTTAAAGATCTGAACTTCCCATAACTGCTCTGTATTTAACCTCAGAAGCAGCCTTGCACACAGGCACAGGGGCAGCTGTATGAAATCCAAAGGTTTACAATCTGTCACCTGTTTCAAAATGGTCTGTCTCTAATGCCCCCCCCCCCCCCCCATTTGCTACGCCCCTGTCTGTTGTATTTGAATTTGAGGATGGGTAGATGGTTGTGCAGTGGTAGATGATAGTGGTCATGTCCTCTGAATACATGTTTCAAAAAATTTATGGTTGAGTTTTTATTATACAATATTTATTCTGATGATTTTGAATCTTGCATCTGACAAATATCCTTATTTAAAAAAAAAACTAAAACTAATACTGAAACTAATTAAAACTAAACTAAAACTAAGCAGTTTCAAAATATAGAAACTAATAAAAGGTAAATCTAGTACTTTTCTAGTAAATCTGCATCTAGAAAAATGATTAAAACTCAATGAATTTGAAAACAAAAAGTCAAAACGAAATATTAACTAAAACTAGTAAAAGATCCAAAACTATTGTAACCTTGCTACACACCAAACGCCCTCCGTTTACTCATTTTCATCATTAGGTTGCAGTATTTCAAAAAAAAAAAAAGCCATCAAAGGCTTCTGAAGAAACTTCAGTAATTAAAAAATATATATTAGTTTTAATCAAAACATTGATTCCACAGCACAATTCACAACTAGCCCTGATGCTAATCATAAAAAAATCATAGATATTTACATTAGATGTCGCCTACCCTGTTGTTGTCTATTGGTTAGGAATGCGTCAATAGAGCCACCATTTTCATACAGGGTAGCGCTCCATTGAAATGAATGCGAGACCAAGGTGCAGTGGAGGACTGTGGACATCCAGAGCTAGAGAAATACACAAATATGCATATATCTATGATCGGGAGTTCTCCTGGTGGTCATTATGCAAATATTGTTTTAAATTATGAAAATTTACATCGCTTTTCTACATTGATGGATAAGTGACCTCACGGACATTATCACAAAGAGCGAGTGTTTGTGTGCATGGAAACGTGCAGTCCACCCCTGTTAAATTTGATCTGTGTCCTGAAACACACGTCTCCTGCTTTCACTTCTCATTCTGATGGAGGGAGCGATTCGTTTGTGAATGAATCTATTTTATGAACGACTCGTTCACTGAGCCAACAATAATACAAGTTTCTGGCACCGCAGCATCTTGTTGTCTTATTTCATAACATTGTTTGCTTATTTTATTCAACAAAACTACCATAAGCTTAGTATTTAGTGCAAGTTTGAGCTGTTTTGCCTTATGGTGAATGCAGTAAGTGATTGTATTATCATCAGTTACGCTACTTGTTTAGCACAAAAGTTCATAACACACAAAACGTTAGAAACGAAATCTCACCTATGAAATGTTCTGCCTTTGTGCTTTGTTTTTTTTGTTTGCTCATTACTACACCTGTACACAGCGCTTAAGTCCAGAGCCCCATATAAAAGTTGGAAACTATTATTGTACAGGCCTATCTAAAGGGTCAATGTTTGCGAACTGATGATCGACAGTAAAAATGAAAAGTTTTACCTCTTCTCAACAGGGAAAAACATCAACCATCAAGAATGGATGATTATTCGGTGGCACGGTTTTGCAATCGAAAAATGTCATTTATAATAGAAGTCAATGGGGCAAAACCAGACACGAACATAACGAAAGGGTAGTCAATTTGTCCAGATTGTATTGTTGAGTTTTTGAAGCTTTTTCCTCAAAATATGTCAAAATAAGATTTGTCACTAAAAAACATTCAATTTTCTGAAACACAGAAAGTTGTGGCCAAATTAAGACCCCAAAAGTGGATGAAAACATTCCCAGCATCACACAAGGTTTAGATAAGTAGTTTGAACAAACTGCTAGCATAATTTTTTTAGTGTAAAGAGATCTACCGGCAGCCGTATTAGCAAAGGTAGCCGCCATAATGAGCACATGTTTTCCCTATCAGGCTACAATCCAAGAGATTAATTAGGCCACATACACACTATACTCCATATAACCAAAGAATTTTAAGCTAGAAACCACATTTTTTGTACTGCAAATGATGATCAACAGTAAACAACAAATTTTTAAAACACCAACAATCAAGAATGTATGGTTATATCCTGTCAAAAATTTGATTATAATGGAAGTCAATGGGGCAAAAACAGCCCCCAACATAACGAAAGGGTAGTCAATTTGTCCAGAGAGTATTGTTGAGTTTTTGAAGCATTTTACCCCCAAATATGTGCCAAAATAAGATTTTCAGCAAAAGTCATTCCATTTGTTGTAACAGAGAAAGTTGTGGCCAAATTAAGACCCCCAGAGTGCATAAAAACATCCCCAACAGCACACAAGGGTTAAACAATTAGCTACAAACCGCAAACATCATTTTTTTTAGTGTAAAGAGATCTACCGGCAGCCATATTAGCAAAGGTAGCCGCCATAATGAGCACATGTTTTCTCTATCAGGCTACAACCCAAGAGATTAATTAGGCCGCCTTTGTTAAGCCGTTTCAAAACAGGAAACGAGTTAATCGCAACTTAATCTGACTGATGTTAGAGAAAGATGTGCAGGAAATCTCTGATCTAAAGTTACGGCTCAATTTACATCCGACCCTTTAAAGACCCCCGTTTAGCGCAGAGCCGTACATCAGCATAAATATCCCACGCCATTAACTTGTCCTGTTTATTCACAGAGATTCCCCTGATCGGAAGCAAACGCCTTTTCTCTCTCGTTTTGATTAATGCGTTTCACTTTATGGCCTGCGTATCTGGAAACAACGGCATTTTCCCTTCTTTTTTTCCCTCCTCGCAGCAGCTGATCTTCCCTTTTTATTAAATCTATTTTAGTACTTCCGAGCAATGCACATTTTATCCTCTTAATAGTCAAATTAGTATATACTCCAGCAATTACTTAATGTACTCTAATGAGATTTCCCCTACAAAAACGGCAGGATTCATTTATTTTAATGCGCCGGGCTCTTTCCAGGGAGTTTATGCATCACGTCCCTTCAGAAGTCAAGCAGCGCTGGAGTCATAAATAGTGCGCAGGGCTCAACGGAGGCTGTAGGGCCTGTGATCTTCCCCGCAGCCGCCGCACTTGAGCTCTTTTCCTCTGGGAGAATATAAGCCATGTTCAGGTTGTTCTTGACCTGCGTTGAGATCTGACTCGAGAACTCTTAAATATTCATGCTGTTCATGGATCTACATGCTACCGACTCTAAACGCAGGATTGGAGACGTTAAAAAGAAACGCTGAAAAAGCCCAAGGGTCATTCTGTGTATGGCGTAGTGTTTATCTGTTATGCTCACACACACACACCGTCAAAATCAGTAGGCGCTTTTTTTAAGGAAGAGGGTTGATGTTTCATCATTTATTTTATTTTTGTGGATATGTTAAATAAATGAGAGCCTGAGAAGCAGAGGAAGAATTAAACAAATCATTTGACTCAATCAACGCAACGTAGATGAAGGGCTTGGGGAGGGGGGGGTGGGGACTCAATCAGAAGGAGCAGGCTCAAGCTGAAGAGTTTGGACATGTTTGCGAAGGGGTTCCCACAATTTAATAAAAATAGTGCTAGGTCGGTGAAGAGAGTCCTTAATTGTTTTTAATTTCATAAAATAAAGAACATTTCTTATCCAACAAGTGTGAGAAGGAGGGTGAGGGCTCTTCCAGTTCAGAAGAATTATAACCTATTTTTTATGTTGTATGTAATTGTAATAATTTTTATTTTGATTGGTTATTTTGGTATATATCATAAATAAAAAAATAATGTTTTGGTTTTAAGGAACATTAACATTTAAATAATGTTAAGATTAAGTTTTCATTCATTTTGGCTTAGTCAGGGGTGGCCACAGTGAAATTAACCGCCATTTAAAGGGCACATAGTTTACCTCTTTTTTATGATTTAATATTAATATTATGGTTCGTCTGAGTGTGCCAGTTTAGGTTCAGTTTAAAACACAATTCAGATTTTTTTATTATAATGTGTTAAAAAGTGTCATGTTGGGGGCGTGTCCACAGCTCGCTGATTTAGGGGTGTGTTGCTTCACATGTAAATTAGTTTCGGCTTCCCGCCAACGTAACAAGGGGGCGGGGCCATGAGCTCACCCGCTCTGCGTTTGCAACAGTCTGACAGGCAGACGAAGAAGGAGAGAGAGGATCACCATTCAGTCGTACATGTACGACTCGGACACAGACCAAGCAGAGAGTACAAAATCATTTGTGTCTTTGTACAGTTTTACAGCCAACTGTGTGCTAGTTTCAAGTGCCGAGCTTGTACACAGAAACTAATAACCACGCACACTGAATTAACTTTGACTGAGGCACCGGATGCGCCGCTCGAAGCCGGGATACGGCACTCCAGACACTCTCTGTGGCGCACCAGAAATATGAAGTGTCCCAAATCGTCGCGCCACGCATTTTTGAATTATAAACATCGGTTTCTGCAGCGGTCCGCGGCGCCCAGCCGTCGACTTGAGTGTACCCTGATAGAAACCTATGTTTAGAATTCTAAAACGCATGCTAGTTAAGATCACAGGGAGCTTCTGGGATCGCGAGAAATGCAAACGGCTGAAGTATAAGGTAGACTCAATGAGAAGTACACATGTTTGCAAACCTACCTAAAGATACAACCAATAATTCCGATTAGAGCGATAATGTGGAGAATATTGCTCTTGTGTTGAGCCCAATGAGCCTTGCATCTAAAAATAGAGCTAGCGTGTTCCTTTAGTGATATCGCTTCGACTCACGCTGAAAATGGCGGACGTGAATCAACAAACTGAGGATATGATGACGCGCCTGTCAATTAATATTGGGGACCGCTCTCCTACGTAAAGTTGGTCGGTCGGTTTGAAAACCGCTCCAATTGGTCCACCGTTTTTTATGTTGTTAAATTGGGAAAAAAAAGCACTGGGTGTGCTTATATCACCCAAATATGACAGTCTATACACCATACATGCACATATGTCTGTCCAAACAGCTTGAAAAGTAGATTTTTTACCATAGGTGCCCTTTAAAAATGTTTTTTTTTCATCAAATTTTTCAATAAAATAAAAAAATAACACTGTGTTTGACAGATTACACGAATACACTGCCCTTATAAGTTCCAGGCACTCCAGTTTAAGAAACTATCCTGTTGCCCTATTTGTGGAAAGCACTACTAATATTCTAAATCCCAAATAGCATGATAGTATACGTGAAATTGAATTCTGTACAAGCGAAGAAACTCTGCTCCTCCAATATTTCTCCCTGCTCATATGTCTTAGGCTTCCAGACCGTCATATCGCTGATATACTGTGGAAAAGGTGAAGCAGGTCTAACAGTATTAATCCTCAAGGGCTGGAGATTGCTCCAGATGTTATCATTTTATTGTTTTTATGGGGTTTCTATTGCACGCCCAAGTCAATAAACACAGAGTTTGCTTCTCCGGCTCTTCTATTGGTGGAATTTTCACGGCCGTTAAATGCATTTCTGGAAATCTCAGCAGATTGTTATGAAATGACTTTGAGCTGAAAATAAAACAGCTTTAAACTTTCAAACTTGTGTGCGAAATACAAAAATCCAGGCTATAGGCTTGCGTGCGAATCTATTTTTTTTATTTTATCTGGGAATGAAAGGTGACCTGCAGGCCTTAAGGAGGCAAGGTACCTTTGATGAGGCCATTTACTTTTCTCTTTCTCTCTTTCGCTCTCCTCATCTCCATTATGGCCTTGAACTTTAAAAGCCTGAGCTGTGACTGGCAGAGACTCTTTCTTTCTCCTCGACAGATCGAATAGAGGTTCCTTAAGTACACAAGCGAGCTCGCGGACAGCTCTAAATGCAAAACACCTCCAGAGGTTGGGATGTGACGCCAGGCTTCATCTCCGGGTTCAGCTTTAGTTCATTTGACAGAGATTTCTCTTGTTTTTCTGTGTTTTTAGGGGGGATTTTCGAACAGATGGATGGACCTGTGGCTCTCGTTAGTTCTGAGGAACTGGCCTTCAAGTTTGCTGTTAATAACATCAACAGGAACAGGACGTTATTACCTAACACGACGCTAACATACGACATTCAGAGGATTAATATCTATGACAGTTTTGAGGCCTCCAGAAAAGGTAAGCAGTGTGGCTGTGCTTAAACGACAAATCACTGTTAAATGTTAGCGACTATATAACACCCAACAATGACTGTTGTTGCTCTATGAAACTTGTTAACAGTTAATGTGAGCTAAACCCACTTTAAAGTCCTCATGTTTATATATAAATATAACATATATATAACATGCTAGTAACATGCAAATTCATGCTAGAATCATGCTAGAAACATGCTAATTCATGCTAGAATCATGCTAGCAACATGCTAATTCATGCTAGAAACATGCTAGTAACATGCTAATCCATGCTATAATCATGCTAGTTACATGGTAATTCATGCTAGAATCATGCTAGTAACATGCTGATTCATGCTAGGATCATGCTAGAAACATGCTAATTCATGCTAGAATCATGCTAACAACATGCTAATTCATGCTAGAAACATGCTAGTAACATGCTAATCCATGCTAGAATCATGCTAGTAACATGCTAATCCATGCTATAATCATGCTAGTTACATGCTAATTCATGCTAGAGTCATGCTAGTAACATGCTAATTCATGCTAGAATCATGCTAGTTACATGCTAGAATCATGCTAATTCATGCTAGTTACATGCTAATTCATGCCAGAAACATGCTATCAACATGCTAATTTATGCTAGAATCATGCTAGAAACATGATAATTCATGTTAGAAACTTGTTAGTAACATGCTAATTTATGCTAGAATCAAGCTAGTAACATGCTAATTCATGCTAGAAACATGCTAGTAACAAGCTAATTCATGCTAGAAACATGCTAGTAACATGCTAATTCATGCTAGAATCATGCTAATTTATGTTAGCAACTGCCTAGCAACCACTCAGAATACTTTAGCAGCCGCCTAGCAACAATCTAGCAATGCCTTAGCAACCACTCAGAACACCCTAGCAACCACCTTGCAACACCTTAGCAATGACCTAGAATACCATAGCAACTGCCTAGCAACAACTTAGCAACCACCTTAGCAACTACCTAGCAACCACTCAGAACACCCTAGCAACCACCTAGCAACACCTTAGCAACCACCTAGCAACAACATAGCAACACCTTAGCAACCGCCTAGCAACACCTTAGCAATTACTCAGAACAACCTAGCAACCGCCTACCAAGAAACATGCCAATCTATTCTAGAAACATGCTAACATATATGTACTCATCCATGCCGACTGTTTCAAACTTCATGAAAACTGCTTCAGTTATTTACACTTTAAAACGACTTCAAACTTTTAGACTCGGCTTTTCAAGCCACCATAAAATTTGTCCTCAAACTTTAATATCTAGTTTTGAAATTAATCTAGATTATTCTAGATTAAAATGGCTCATTTGAATTCTGCCGAAGGTATTCAGAATATGTGTGCTACCCAAATAATAAGTCTTTGAGAACGGGTTTCTCAAGCCAGGTGGCGCATTAGACCAGGGGCTCATCTCCTATTTCCAAAATGCATCACAAACTGCTTGAGAAACTGTTCTACTATGATAATTGGTGATAAAAAAATGATGTTCAATAAGATGTACTTGTGTTTACTAACTGTTTATTCAGTTAAACATGAATATTGAACTGTAGGCCTACATAAGCTCCAAACAGCGATTTCATACTTGCTTTTGATGTACGTACATACAGAAAATGCTGCTTCTCAGTGCCAAGTTCACAGAGCCCTATGACGGTGTGTCAAACATTGAGTATGTTTACTAGGGCAACAATACTTTAATACGATTTTAATATGATTGAAACAATACTCTGATTAAACAGCAATTTTTGATTACCTTAATGCGACCAATTAAGGCAATAAGGCAAGATCTGACTCAGATTAAGCACTGTATACACCTTTTATATATATATACCACCAATCAAAAGTTTGGGGTCAGTAGGATTTTTTTAGTGTTTTAAAATAAGCGTTTCCTGCTCACCAAGGCTGCATTTACTTAATCAAAAATGCTGTAAAAATTGTAATATTGAGGAATGTTACTGCACTATAAAATAACCGTTCAAAAGTAGTTTATAATTTAATTTAATACTTCAGTCTACAGTATCAGTCTACAGAGATTTCCCAGTATTTCTCTGTTGCAATAGGAGATCACAATATTACTATGGTATAAATACAGCACTACAACATACAAAAGAGAGAGAACAACTTAGAACGTCATTTACCTGTTTAATAATGATTTGATCAGTTGTAGTTTGAAATTACACTGTTTTTCTTTTAGGGCTTATTATGCAGTCTCTGTCGCTCTCTTATGGATGAACATCATCAACTGTCTTTGCTCAAAGACAGGCTAATGGCCGCCAACGTGCTGTCTCTCAGAAATTAAAAATATTTAAAAATAGGCACTATCCTTATAAATAAAAACTGCATAGTTGCAATCTAAACAATTACATTCTCGCCTAAAAAGGTTCAAAATAACGTTGTTGCCCAACAGCAGCAATATTTGTCAAACTGTAGAGTGTCATCTGCTTGTGGGCGGAGTAATACACAAGGGTTAAGAGGCTGGACGAGTGCTGTTACTGGCAGAATATTGCACGGCCATCAGCCAATCAGATTTAAGAACCAGACAGAACTGTTGTATAAATATAAATATACAACAATAACTTAAAATTCTTTAGTTCACTGCAGTGAATATGTCAGGGAAAAAAAATTTTTTTTTTTAATTCGATGAACATAGTTCAATATAATTTAAATAATTAAAATAATTATAACAAAAGTTAAATATATTGAAATAATTACACAAATGTGACTTTGTCACATAATTATTCCATTCAGTTATTTAACATATATATTTTTAACTATATATTTTTTTATAAATTGTTATTTTACTTGTGTTTCCAAATATTTTTTCATGATTGATTGATTGATTGATTGATTGATTGATTGATTGATTGATTGATTGATTTAAACTTACAAAAATGCCTTCATGGTATAGTTTTAACCCTGTTCCATCCCAAATTTCTATTTCAAAAGAAAGTAATAAAAAAGAAAAGTGTGTTCATAAAACCATTTTATCAGGTAACAACACAAACAACAACAACAATAATAATAATAATATTAACAATAATAATAATAATAATAATAATAATATTAATAATAATAATAATAATAATAATAATAATGATAATATAATAATATTAATAACAGTAATAACTACAACAACAACAACAATAATACTACTACTACTACTACTAATAATAATAATAATATTAATAATAATAACAACAACAACAATAATAATAATAATAATAATAATAATAATATTAATAACAATAATAATAATCCAGTGTTTAACTTGCATTTGATTCTTTTATTGATTTTATTTGGGCTCAAAATATACTGCTAATTTCATTTTACTTCGGCTTAGTCCCTTTATTCTTCAGGGGTCGTCACAGCGGAATGAACTGCCAACTTATCCAGCATATGTTTTACCCTGCGGATGCCCTTCCAGCTGCAACCCAGTACTGGGAAACACCCCCACACACTCATTCACACACACACTCATACACTACAGCCAATTTAATGTTTTCAATTGGCCTATAGCGCATGTGTTTGGACTGTGGGGCAAGCCGGAGCACCCAGCCTAGCTGGGACTCGAATCAGTGACCTTATTTCTGTGAGGCGACAGCGCTAACCACTGAGCCACTGTGTAAAATAGGAAATTCTATTTTAATTATTTTCTGTATGAATTATTTACTCAGTGTGTGTGGAATGATGAAACTGTACACAGGAACATTCTGCATGCAGTGACATTTCTGTTTTGACATTTCTTCCCACATGACCCGGCGTCTGCTCTCGCCAGCGTGCGACCAGCTGTCTTTAGGTGTAGTGGCAATATTTGGACCGTCTCACAGCTCCTCGTCCAACGCCGTACAGTCCATCTGCAATGCCCTGGAGGTGCCACACATTCAAGTGCGATGGAAACACCACCCGATGGACAACAGGGACACGTTTTACGCCAACCTGTACCCGGATTACTCCTCCCTCAGCTACGCCATCTTAGACCTGGTGCAGTTCCTCAAGTGGAAGACGGCCACCGTGGTTTACGATGACAGCACAGGTGAGAGATAATGACTTTCTGTTTAGAAGCATGTCGTCGTAAACTCTGTTACCCGAAGAACTCTTCATCGTCACCTTTAAGAGTGTATTTCAGTCTCTGCGCTTCAGCGATAAGCAGAAGTCTTTTAATGTTCCTGTTGCTGTCAGAACGAGTCTTCAGGCCTTAAAACTGCTTGAATCAAAGCAATCGAGCGCCGCTGCTTCTGACAGAACGGGAATGGAAAGCAAATCATATGAGATGTAACCAAAAAAACGTGATAAAAACATATTTATTATTAAAAATACAAGACATGTGCATGTCGAATTGACTGCCTGGATTTTTAGAGCTCACAAACACCCTTGTGAAGAGGAAGTGCACTTAGCATAGTTTTATAAAGTGGATTTTTAATGCATGTTATATACTTTAGGCCAGAGGTGCCCAAAGTTGGCCAATGGCAACGTTTGATTTGAACCGCCATCCCATCTGAGAAGAGAGGGAGAATACGCTTAGTTCACGCGGCCGCCATTTTAAAACATGAAAGCGAGGCTGCTGTGGGATGAAACCCGGGAGTATAGGATCAGAACTGTAAACATTGCAACAACATGCTGTGGACTACAAACCTCCAGGTGTTGCTGCGATTTCAGAATGCAGATATGGTGTAAACTAGGGGTGTCAAAATTAATAGTTTCTTCGGTGCACCGCGAAGCAGAAGCGGACAATTCGGTATCGGTTTAGTAATAATCTATGCTAAGCTATGTCGCCGTAGCTTACTATGGCAAGGGAGGCGAGCGCGAGTATTTACAACCAGGCCCGGATTGGCTTATCAGGAGGACCCGGAGAATTCCCGGAGGGCCAGTCCGTTTTTTGGCCGTGAGGTCCGGTTTCCCTAGCTGCTTGCACTCTCAGCAGTCGCATTTTTTTCATTTATTCATTTATTTTAGCATAACCTCATTGTTTTTATTCATTATTTTGCCGCAGCTCAGATCTTTTTTTTTTTTTCTCTTATTTTCTTTTATTTATTTATTTTCTTATTTATTAATATAATTATTTTATTTGTTTATTTTTTTCTTGCGAAATGCAGCCTGCAGGTTAATGATGATGTAACTGTCATTCGACCCCAAACAGCGGCACCTGAATATATTATTGAATGTAATAATAATGAATATTACACCTGCTTAATGAAAATCAGATGATTCACTACATGAATCTGACATAATTTGATCAGAAATCTAAAAACGGGACAAAAAGATTAAGCCATCAATAGAAAGGAATACTGTGGTTAAAGAAGTCTCGCAGATGACAGTGCAATGCGTTTTTCCTCCACGCGCATTAGCATAACAGTGGCATTGTGGTCCAGTGTTCAGCACGTTGCATTACGACGCTGTCGACCGGAGATCGAACCTCACCTAAGTAATTTATTTTTAGTTTTTTTCTTCACTTTTAGTGTTAAGACATATATTACTGTTTGGGTTACTTATGTTGGTGTACATATTTTATTTTTTATTTTTTGTGTGACCACCGTTACAAAGTACTGGATATATATATAAAGAATTTTGCACAGAATATATAAACATATAGGCGACGCAGTGGCGCAGTAGATAGTGCTGTTGCCTCACAGCAAGAAGGCCGCTGGTTCGACCCTCGGCTGGGTCAGTTGGCGTTTCTGTGTGGAGTTTGCATGTTCTCCCTGCGTTCATGTGGGTTTCCTCCGGGTGCTCCGGTTTCCCCCACAGTCCAAAGACCTGCGGTACAGGTGAATTGGGAAGGCTAAATTGTCCATAGTGTATGTGTGAATGAGTGTGTATGGGTTTCCCAGTGATGGGTTGCAGCTGGAAGGGCATCCGCTGTGTAAAAGATATGCTGGATAAGTTGGCGGTTAATTCTGCTGTGGCGACCCCAGATTAATAAAGGGACTAAGCCGAAAAGAAAATGAATGAATGAATATAAACATATATTGCAGGAAATGACATTGTGATGTTTTAAAGAATAGTGTTGGAGATTGAATTGGAAATGACCTTATTTTAATATAGTCAGTCGTGAACTATATTAAACTATATAGTCAGTCGTGATAATCTAAACCGAACGGAACTGTGAGACCAGTGTACGTTCACAGCTCTAGTGTAAACATCATTGTAATATCATTTAGTTAAATTTAATTTAAACAATTAAAAGCCTATTAGGCATCAAACTACATCACAATCTCATCCTAGGCTTCAGTTCATGGCACCAGGTAACGTAAACACATTGGGGGCTTCCCTGCTTGCTAGTAACCCGGTGAGCGATAAAACAATGCAGTCCTCTGTAGCACACCCTCGTGTTGCCTGTAATAGTGGTGTCCCTGTACTGAGTTTTTAAAAACGGCCATTTCCCGCTAACATTTATGCGCGGCTAAGCGCGTTCTTAAACACTGCTAATTTGCCATAGTATTCACCAGTGCTCAACAGAAATGACTGTGATTGGTCATCCGTTCATTGCTCTTCACAGAGTGCAAACACAGATGAACGAAGACTGAAGCACTTTAAAGCCGCAAAGATCACTCGAGTCATCCGCGGATTGCTTGTCTGTGTTTGCACTCGGTAAACAACGGTGAAGAGCAGTGAACGGTTGACCTCCACGGCCAATCACAATCATTTCTGTTGAGCACCAATGGATACCATGGAAAATCAGTGCTGTTGCGTTCAGCAGCGCTTAAATGTTAGCGGGAAATTGATTGTTTTCAGTAACGAAATTCAGTATCTTGACAAGTCTAATATAGTAAAAGAAACAGTTCATTAACCGGAGTTTGATAAATGGCATCTAAAACGTGTGTTTGGGAAAGAAAACGTTAGTACAACGTTCCAGTGAGACTCAGGCGATACTTCCGGGTTTCTTCCCACCGCAGCCTCGATTTCGCTTTTAAAAATCAGTCTATTAATACTTTCCGGATGCATTATATTTGGTTTTTGGCCCATCCTACAAAAACATTTGGGCAAAAACTTTAGGTGAACACAAAATGCATTTTATTTGTCATTTATTTCAAGTGTATCTCAGTTTAATTCAACCCAGACGCATTGGAAAGTCATGCCTCAGTCTGCATTATTGTGAAATGTATAATACGTTGCCCTGGGTACGTTTTATTGCACGTTTCAGTTGATAAATACCCTAGAGGGCGCTGTCTGCTATTTTGCGAATCTGAAATGCCACATTGCCACTAGTTTTATAGGATTTATGTGGTGTGCAAAGTCCTCCACGAAAAGATTATGTTTTATAAACAAATTTCGGAAGGAGCACGCACAGAAGTTTCAGTATTAAATACGTTATTGACAATTATTCTATTATCCAATCAGTTCTTGACCAAACCCCTTTATATACCAAAGCTGTCTTACCTGCAGCATCTCACGACTTTAGTATCCCTCCACCACCCCGTCACCTCACCTCTTAAGCATTACAATCCCGGGGGGGGCGTTCTGGGGCCGGGCTAGATACTTCGCTCGAATCACAATTCCTCTCTGTTTCCTGATAAGAGGAATAACTCGAGTTTGGGTGTCTTCCCCGAGCTCAGAGCCCTCTCCCCGGACAGCACGCCAAATACGCCTTATTCTGAAACGATTGCAAGTGTGAACTCGTGAAAGCTTTATTTATCGATAAAATATTTTCCTGTAAATATCATTAATGTGAAAAAGGACAAAAGTTGTTGGTGTCACGCTGCCCCCTAGTGCACAAAAGTGTAGGCATGTCATTCCAATAAATCTGTGTTGGTTTAAATTTAGATTGGATTCAATTAGTTACACATTAGGTGACTTTATTAATGAGATCTTATTGTAAAGAGTTATTACCCACACACGATTTATTTAACTATCGTGAAGTTTTTATTTTATTATTTGAGCAAGAAAACAAATAATAATAATAATAATAATAATAATAATAATAATAATAATAATAATAATAATAATAATTGTGGCACTCTCCTATTTACTGCTCTCCAAGTTTACTTAACTATGACTATTTCACTGAAAATAATGGTTCATTGGATTTACTAATATTCTAAGGTGGTTGCAAGTTAAATGGGATGAATTTAAACAAATTAAGTTGAACATTACTCAAATTAATTAGCTTTTTACAATATATAAATTGTTTGCAACCACTTACCTTTTTTCAGTGTTTCGCTGCTGAGAAATGAGAAAAGGGTCCATCATTCACTTTCCTGCTAAAGGCTGGTTTGAACAGGTCCTGATATGCCTGCTGATTGACTGTGGCACTCAACTCTTCTTGCGCAGGTTTAATCAGACTCCAGGAGTTAATTATGGCTCCATCCAGGTATAACATCAGGTTGAAGATCCGACAGCTCCCTCTGGACACCGTGGACACCAGGCCACTGCTCAAAGAGATGAAACGGAGCAGAGAGTTTCGCATTATCTTCGACTGCAGCCACACCATGGCCGCGCAGATCCTCAAGCAAGTGAGTGAGAAAGTGACTATGTTTACAGGGACATCTGTAATCTAATTATGTGCTTTAATCTGAATAAGACAATAATATGATGAAGGTGTTTACAGTACATGAGTTGCTTTTTGAATGTTCCTTTCATGATCCTATTTTACATGTTATAGTACATAGTTCGATTAACGTCATGCCATCACAATTCAACCCTAGTTTCCTATGGAAAAACAGGTTGGGTTCGCCATCCATGGCTGAATATGTGTGAATTTAAATGCTGGCCTCACAATTTTGGATCTGTATTTCGATTAACTTAAGTAGTAAACTTCATTTTTAAGCCAATAATTAATTAGTTTATGGTCTGTCGTCAAGCATTTGATTTTAATGTGCAGCCCTTTCATGTTACATCACTGAATTCTGTGTAGCTGCACGAAGATGTTTTTTTTTTTTCATTTGCCACAAGCATTTCTCAAGTAGGTTGTGCTCTTGAATTTATTACGAAAGTAGCATGTTTTCAAAGAAAGGTAGCACAAGCTTATATTTGAAATGAGAATAAAAGAGCAGATATGCTGCTGAAAAAGAGGACTATGGTGAAAGTATTTAGTCACAGTGGTTGTTACGGCTGGAGCTCCGGCATCATTTGTTTGAAGATGCCATTTGCTTTGATGTGTTTTTACAGAGCCGAACATCAAAGCTTTGCAGGCACCTAAAGTGTGTGTTAATTTTGCGAAGTTGAAGTCTATGGCAACGCATAATTCTGCACCAGAAAATGTTGCCGGAGCCAAAGTATACTTTAGTTTTTACATACAGTTAAAGCCAGAATTATTAGCCCTCTTGAATTATTAGCCCCCCTGTGTTTTTTACCCAATTTCGTCATAATGTGAGGTGGGATGCTGACAACAGAGGTGCAGATCGAAATGCAGGTTTATTAACAGAGATGGTCAGGCAAGCAATGTTCAACACTGGAGCAAACTGATACTGGCAATCCAGAGTCGTGGTCAATACACAGGTCAAAAGGCAGGCAGCATACAACGTAAACAAACAAACAAGGCGAGGGTCAAAACCTGCAAGGAGACCGCGTCGTATTGTTCACAGTGCAGTATAACAAGACTCAGCCAAAAGGTGTGTGTGCATGCGCTGTATTTAAAGCTCATCTAATCAGTCTTTGAGCAGCTCCCAGGTGTGTTAGTGCAATAAATCATGATCTGGAACAGGTGTGTGTGTGTGTGGTGCATGACTGGAACTTGTAGTCCATATACCAGCGGATTTGTAGTCCTTTAGCAATCTGCCAGGATTAGATCGCTGGTGATTGTGACATTCTGTTTAAAGGGAGGGAGATTTTTTTCAACACATTTCTTAACATAATAGTTTTAATAACTATTTTAATTCCTTATTACAATTTTTTTTTATCTTTATCATAATGACAGAACATGATATTTGACTAGATATTTTTCAAGATACTATTATTCAGCTCAAAGTGATGTTTAAAGGCTTAACTAGGTTAATTAGGTAATTTATTGTATAACAGTGTTTATTTCTGTAGACAATTGATAACAAATATTGCTTAAAGGGCCATGAACCACCCCCCCCCCCCCCCCCCCCACACACACACACACACACCTTTTTCAGTTCAAGTCTACCTCAGAAATTTTTCAAAAAAATTCTCCTTGATTAGATTAGATTAGATTAGATTAAACTTTATTGTCATTACACATGTACAAGTACAAGGCAACGAAATGCAGTTTAGGTCTAACCAGCAGTGCAATAGCAGCAAGTGCAGGATACAGGTATATATAAAGTGCAGTTATAGAAAAACTATGGCGATATTTACAGATGGATGTACTATCGACATTATATACAGGTTGTATTAGCTATGATGGATGTGGAGCAGCACTGTGAGCAGAGGGAGTGGGCGTGGCCAACAGTGCAGGGAAAAAAGAGTGAAGCGAGCAGCTGGCAGTCGGCTCACAAAATGAGACACGAATCGTGAGGAGACCCGTGATTTTATAGTTTACAAAGTTAAAATGCAAAGAAATAAACAAGAAGTAATTCAATGCCCTGCTGCATTTGTTATTCGTAATTTCATATATACACAACCACAATTTGTTACATCGTTATACAGATAATTGTGCTTATATAA
The DNA here is from genome assembly GCF_903798145.1 of Danio aesculapii. NCBI lineage: Eukaryota > Metazoa > Chordata > Actinopteri > Cypriniformes > Danionidae > Danio > Danio aesculapii. Next base: position 52,901,589 of record NC_079450.1, on the reverse strand, counting down.
ACACTATAAATAAGGAGGACTTCTCTCCTCCATAGAGGTATAGTTGGTTTTATATTCGGATTTTCAGACATTCTCCTTAATAATATACTTTCAGAAAAGTATTCTTTTCAAATTCTTTTTTTTTTTGTCGGGGTTTTTCACCTTTATTAGATTGGACAGTAGAGAGTATTGACAGAAAAGCATGGGGAGCAGAGAGAGGGGAAGGATCGGCATAGGATCGCGAGGCAGAATCGAACTCGGGTCGCCGTGAGCACCGGAGTGCATGTGTCGACACACTAACCACTACACCAACGGCACCGACATTCTTTGCAAATTCTAAAATAGGGAAATCATAACAGCAGCAAATGACTATCAAAGTACAACATTGTTCATAGTGAATTAGATAGTGTTAATGTTGTTTAGAAGTCACACTTGCATGCTAATTCCGATCGAATATTCAAAGTAACATGGATAGCAGTGCAGTCTCTTAGATTAGGTAAAGTTGGTTTTATATTCGCACATTTGTTCATTTAGAAAAAAAACTGTTGTAAATGCACACGTCTGGTTCGAGCTTCTCCCCCGGAGAATCTTCAGTCTATAGCGATCAATGATTGGCTCCTTTACTAATAGGCGAGGCTTAATTCGCCATATGGACCAATACACTTTTCCTATTCAAAACTATACGAGTGACTTGTCTTGTGCATTCTATAGTCTTAAACATAACTTCTCCTTCAACTTATTCCCTTATTTATCAGGGGTCGCCACAGCGGAATGAACCACCAACTATTCCGGCATATGTTTTGCGCAGTGGATACCCTTATGCATAAACATAACTTACAAGATATCTAAATGGCAGTGTTCTGCTGTTCATTCATCGTTGGTGTGTGTGCTTTAACTGCCGGCTGTATGGTTTTAGTTGAACTGATGAAGAAGTTGTGTGTTTCTCTGTGGCTCGAGCGCTCTTAATAAGCTTAGTCCCGCGGTCACCTGTCTACAAGCTGTCTGCGGCTGGTGTTTCTCTGTCAGCCGCTCCTGAACTTCTGTCGGTGCGTGTTCATGTTCTCCCCCTCAGGCCAAAGAGAAATGGGAAATGCAGACGGACGCTCAGCCTGTCTGAGGCGTCTGTGGGCTAAATCCCACAAGTTTTTAAAAGTGTGTGAGTGCGGGAGTCAGAGTGTGTGCCTGTCTATGTGTGTGTGTGTCTGTCTGAGTGTGTGGCTGTCTATATATGTGTCTTTCTTTCTGTCTGTCTGTCTGTCTGTCTCTGTGTGTGTGTGTGTGTGTGTGTGTGTGTGTGTGTGTGTGTGTGTGTGTGTGTGTGTGTCTCTGTCTATCTATGTGTGCGTGTGTGTGTGTCCTTGTGTGTGTGTCTGTATGTGTGTGTGTGTCTGTGTGAGCGTGTGTGTGAGTCAGTCTGTCAGTCTGTGTGTGTGCGTGTGTCTATCTATGTGTGTTGTGTGTGTGTGCTTGTGTGAGTCTGTGTCTGTCTGCTTGTGTGTGTGTCAGACTATGTGTGTGTGATTCTGTATGTCTATGATGTGTTTGTTTGTCGGTCTGTATGTCTGTCTAGTTGTGTGTGTGTGTGTGTGTGTGTGTCTAAATATGTGTGTATGTGTGTGTTTCTGTTTGTTTTTGTCTGTGTGTGTGTGTTTGTGTGTGTGTCTTAATATGTGTGTATATGTGTGTTTCTGTTTGTTTTTGTCTGTCTGTCTATCTGTCTGTCTGTCTGTCTGTCTGTCTGTCTGTCTGTCTGTGTGTGCGTGCGTGTGTGTGTGTGTGTGTGTGTGTGTTTGTCTGTCTATGTGTGTGTGTTTCTTTTTGTGTGTGTTTCTGTCTATTTGTGTGTGCCTCTATGTGTGTGTGTTTGTTAGTGTGTGTGTGTGTGTTTTCTGTGTTTCTGTGTTTCTGTGTGTGTGTGTCTGTTTGTGTATATGTCTGTATGTGTGTGTGTGTATGTGTGTGTGGTTGTGTTTCTTTCTGTGTGTGTGTGTGTGTGCGTCTGTGTGTGTTTGTTTGTGTGTGTGTGTGTGTGTGTGTGGTGTGTGTTTGTCTCTGTGTGTGTGTGTGTGTGTGTGTCTGTCTATTTGTGTGTGTGTCTGTATGTATGTGTGTGTGTTTGTCTGTGTGTGTGTGTGTGTGTGTGTGTGTGTGTGTGTGTGTGTGTGTGTGTGTGTGTGTGTGTGTGTTTGTTTCTTTGTGTGTTTGTGTGGGTCTGTCTGTCTATTTGTGTGTGTGTCTGTATGTGTGTGTTTGTCCGTCTATGTGTGTGTGTCTATCTGTCTGTGAGTGTGTGTGTGTGTGTGTGTGTGTGTGTGTCTGTCTGTCTATGTGTGTGTGTGTGAGATCTAGAAAGCACAGATACACACACACACACACACACACACACACACACACACACACACACACACACACACACACACACACACACACACAAAGAGAGAAGTGGTTATTTCTGCAGTCCATTGTGAGGAATGAAAGAGTTTCTGACTTCTGCTCAAACTTGACTGATGACGGTCTGGAAGAGGGAAAGGAGCTCAGCATAACCTCAGCTCTTCCTCCAGGCAGATGGCATAATTAAAGCAGACATACGAGCTCCAGGGGGAAAGCCAACATTTGTACAAACATCAAAGCACATGTTTTGGGAGTAACTGTGACCAATATAGAAAGCGGCCATAATGTTTCAATACAAGAATGATGGCTCATGATATCCAGGAGAACTGTGAATTCATGCAGCCGTAACACCAGCTGTGTTTCCATCCACCTATTGTTGATGGCAGGTAGGGTGCCAGAAAAAACGTGAAATAACATCCGTTAAATTACAGAAATGTATTATAAAATAACGGCCATTAGCTTACATGTTAAATTACAATAGCTTACCGTAATATATCCAATATTTTACTTTTTTTATGGGAGCTAGGGTGCCAGAAAAAAAATAAAATAACAGTCGTTAAAATAGAGAAATTGAACATAAAATAACAGCCGTTAAATTACAGAAATTTACCGCAATATGTCCGTTATTTTAGATTTTTTTTTCTGGCAGTTAGGATGCCAGAAAAAAGTAAGATAATGGCTGTTAACTTACAGCAATTTACTGTAAAATAACAGCCGGTAAATTACTAAAGTTTACCGTAATTCGTCCGTTATTTTACGTTATAGTTTTTTTCAGTTAGGGTACCAAAAAAAAGTTAAATAACAGCTGTTAAATTACAGAAATTTACTGTAAAATAACAGCCGTTAAATTACAGAAATTTACTGTAAAATAACAGCCGTCAAATTGCAGAAATTTACTGTAAAATAACAGCCGTTAAATTACAGAAATTTACTGTAAAATAACAGCCGTTAAATTACAGAAATTTACTGTAAAATAACAGCCGTTAAATTACAGAAATTTACTGTAAAATTACAGCCGTCAAATTACAGAAATTTACTGTAAAATAACAGCCGTTAAATTACAGAAATTTACTGTAAAATAACAGCCATCAAATTGCAGAAATTTACTGTAAAAAATAACAGCCGTTAACTTACAGAAATTTACTGTAAAATAACAGCCGTTAAATTACAGAAATTTACTGTAAAATAACAGCCGTTAAATTACAGAAATTTACTGTAAAATTACAGCCGTCAAATTACAGAAATTTACTGTAAAATAACAGCCGTTAAATTACAAAAATTTACTGTAAAATAACAGCCGTCAAATTACAGAAATACAGCAAATTACCTAACAGCAGCTAGGGTGCCAGAAAAAAGTAAAATTTTGGCTGTTAATTTACAGAAATCTACTGTAAAATAATTGCAGGTAAATGAAAAAAATTACAATAATTCGTCTGTTATTTTACATTTTCTTTGGCAGCTAGGGGGCTGGATAAAGTAAAATAAAATAACGGCTGTTAAATTGCACAAATTTACAATAAAATAACAGGCATTAAATAACAGAAATTTACCGTAATACGTTCATTATTTTACTTAATAAAATATGAACATAAAATAATGGCTGTTAAATTACAGAAATTTAGCGTAAAATAACAGCTGGTAAATTACAGAAATTTACTGTAATATGTCCGTTATTTTATGTTTTTTTTTGTGGCAGCTAGGGTCCTGGAAAATTTTTTTAAAAATAATGGCAGTTAAATTACAGAAATGTATTGCAAAATAACGGCCAATAAATGACAGAAATTTTTCATATTTAAAAAAATTACAGGAAATTGGTTATTTAACGTCCGTTATTTTGCACATTTTTTTTTCTGGCAGCAAGGGTGCCGCACAAAAACTGTAAAATAACGAATGTTAAATTGCATAAATTTCCTGTAATTCAAAAATACGTTTTTTTGCTTTAATTTTACAGTAGATTTTTTGTAATTTTGTAATCTTATACTGAACTGTACATAAATATTGTGTAAAGTTACATAAAATCCATGAAATTGTACATAATGAACAGTGCTATAATTCAAATAATCAGTCATAAATACGAAAACAGTGTTTTAATCATTTATTCACCAAAAATAAACATAAATGCAACAAAATTAAAATAGAAAAATTGTCCAAATGAAAAAATTAGACCACTGTAATAACATGAAATTCATTATGTTTACAACTGCAAAAAAAAATAATAATAATAATTGAATTAAATGTCATACAAACAATACAATCATCATTCTTGACCAAAAATAAATAAAAATAAATAAATATATATAGTACTATAATAATAATAATAATAATAATAGTAATAATATATATATATATATATATATATATATATATATATATATATATATATACAGTACATGATGGATGGGTGGTTGGTTTCTGGGGAAAAAAAAAATTATATATTGAATATACAGGAACAGGCAGATGATGACTGGATTTTCATTTCTTTTAAGGGCCCTCATCATTATTAATATTCTTCTGAAATAGCTGCCATTCTATAAAATACAAGAAACAGACGTAGAGTTGAATAGTTCAACAGAGTTCAGCAGCTCTTCATAGTTCCGTCATTTCGATTCAATTTCATTTGTTGTGCATTGTGTGTTCTGACTGCCACAACGATTGCAAATGACTCTGACATGACATAGTGACCTTTTTCATTGTGTGTGTTTTTGTGTCCCCGTCCCTCCTCTTCCTCCAGGCGCAGATGATGGGGATGATGACCGAGTACTATCACTACATCTTCACCACTCTGGTAATGTACCGCAGTACTAACAGCAAATTGAATGTCATTTGTTCTTGCGCCGCTTCCACTTTGTTTTTTTGATGAATGGCTTTTAATTGCAGATGAGCTTTGGATCCAGTCTGCAATATCAATTTCACTTGACAAAACAGCCTTAATGGAGTTTCCGCCACCCCAGTGTAAACATTAGAGTCCTTCCCTCAAGCTCAAATCAACAAAACGTCTTTGAAAAGCATTTACAAAGGCAACAAAGTGTGTCACCTCGGGATTTAGAAGCTGATGAAGTTGAAATTGATGCTCAGGATGTTTAAAGACAAGATTGTGTGTATTCTATTGTAGTATTTATCAGTATTTTGAATTAGCTTACATTTTTTTTTATGTTTGACATTTCATATTTTATATCCACCAGGACATTTCCACAATTTCATTGGCCACCATTTTGTTGCTGGGAAATGTTTGATTGATTGATTGATTGATTGATTGATTGATTGATTGATTGATTGATTGATTGATTGGTTGATTGATAATATTCGTTCGTTCGTTCGTTCGTTCGTTCGTTCGTTCGTTCGTTCGTTCGTTCGTTCGTTCGTTCGTTCGTTCATTCGTTCATTCATTCGTTCATTCATTCATTTAATATGTTTGTTCAATTTATGTGTTCATTCATTCATTCATTCATTCATTCATTCAATTAATTGTAATTGTTTATGTATTTCATCTATTTATTTATTTATTTTAGTTAGTTAGTTAGATAGTTAGTTCTGTTTTTTATGTTTTATATTGCATATTTAACATCTACTGGGACTAGTGCTTTTCAACATTTCCCAATTTTGTGGCTGAGAAATGTTCGTTCGTTCGTTCGTTCGTTCGTTCGTTCGTTCGTTCGTTTGCTCGCTCGATCATTCATTCATTCATTCATTCATTCATTCAATAAATTTGTTCGTTCATTCATTCATCCAATCATTCCTTTGTTTGTTCATTCTTTCGTTCGTTCATTCATTCTTCGTTCGTTCAATCACTCATTTGTTTGTTTGTTCATTTGTTCAATCATTCCTTCATTCATTAGGTGCGTACGACTTCATGCAGAGCTGCGCAGACCAATTGAAATCTTTTAAAGCGGTGCACGCCGGTTAGAAATTTTTGTCCCGATTGATGCTGTTTTGACGCCACGTGACTGTCACATGTGGCATCAAAGTAACAGTGCTCCGAGGTCTGATGATTGATTCAGACGGTGCAGCATTTGAAGGAGCAACTGCAGGAGCCGCGATGGTGACACCGATATTACACGATTGGCAGAGTTCACCGTATGGCAACAACCACGTATGTTTCGGGTAAAATATTGGACAACTTCCGTCTCACAAATTTCAAAACAAACAACTTTTTGTACTATCTCAATCTTATACACAACATGCTTATTAAAAGGCTACAAATATTTTACTGCAGTAATCATTAAATCGTTAAATAATTTGTTCATAATGACTAGATTTTTTTTATAGGTTTATTTTGCCTTTTTATACAGGCTACTGTATTTAGCCCCATAAACGATTTAACTGATATGTTTTAGTAAATAACCTAAATATTAACTCAAATTAGTCTTACAGACTTGTAATAAAATAATTATCCTCATTGATCCTGACACCCCTGTCAAGCTTTCTTAACTAATTAAGTTTACATTTTTTTTTTAAATATAAAAATATATGATTATAAAATATTTTTTTCCTGTCAGGCCATTTATGCAGAAATGTTAAAAGTGACATTGAGACCTGCTCTTTCTGGGAAATTTCTGGGAAAGTGTAGCTCATTTATTTTGGTTCTGTGTTCAATGTTTTTTGGATAAAACTGCTTTTTAAAAAATGCTTTCATTATCAGAAATAATCTTAATCACTGTTTAGGACTCAATCAAAATACCGTGTTTTGGGTTTTACACTAATACATGACGGAAAGTTTTATATCTATAAATATAAATAAATGGAAACCCCTTTTTTAGCATATTCAAACAAGACCTGGAACAGTACTGACATACCATTCAACATCTAGTAGCCTAAAGGCTGATGCTTCACCTCCTAGAGTTTGTGCTTATTGTTTTGAGTTTAATAGGCCTATTCGTGGATATTTATTCCCTTTTTATGTACCCTCTTGTTTTCCCCTTATTTCTCATGCGTTTGTTATATAGGCTACTTACATTTGATTAATAATTCCCTTCTTTAAAAATGAACTATAGTTTGTAGAGACTGTATTTTGTTTTATTTGTACTGTAAATCTTTTGTTGTTGTTGCAAAAAAATAAATAAATGATCACGCCATGTGATCTGTCATCATGACTGCCGCAACTTTGAGCCCTGAAGTGTCCGGCTTGATGGCTCCATTTTCAACTTTGCGTCCGCCTGCGCTCAGCTAATCTCGTTCATTGATGCCTGCAGTCGTGCTTTATGTCAAACGCACCTATTCATTTATACGTTCGTTCGTTTCAACTAATATTCATTTGTTTGTTCATTCGTTTGTTTGTTAATGCGTTCATTCTTTGTTCGTTAATTTAATAATTCGTTCGTTCATTCATTTATTTATTCATTCATTCGTCCATTCATTCTTTCCTTTGTTTGTTCATTTGTTCATTCGTTTGTTTGTTAATGCGTTCATTCTTCGTTCGTTAATTTAATAATTCGTTCGTTCATTCATTTATTTATTCATTAATTCGTCCATTCATTCTTTCATTTGTTTGTTCATTTGTTCATTCGTTTGTTTGTTAATGCGTTCATTCTTCGTTCGTTAATTTAATAATTCGTTCGTTCATTCATTTATTTATTCATTAATTCGTCCATTCATTCTTTCCTTTGTTTGTTCATTTGTTCATGCGCTTGTTTGTTAATGCGTTCATTCTTCGTTCGTTAATTTAATAATTCGTTCGTTCATTCATTTATTTATTCATTAATTCGTCCATTCATTCTTTCCTTTGTTTGTTCATTTGTTCAATCGTTTGTTTGTTAATGCGTTCATTCTTCGTTCGTTAATTTAATAATTCGTTCGTTCATTCATTTATTTATTCATTAATTCGTCCATTCATTCTTTCCTTTGTTTGTTCATTTGTTCAATCGTTTGTTTGTTAATGCGTTCATTCTTCGTTCGTTAATTTAATAATTTGTTCGTTCATTCATTTATTTATTCATTAATTCGTCCATTCATTCTTTCCTTTGTTTGTTCATTTGTTTGTTCGTTTGTTCATTCGTTCATTCATTCTTTTTTTCAATCATTCATTCATTTTTATTCATTCGTTTGTTCATTCATTTATTCATTCATTTATTTGTTCGCTCGTTCATTGTTTGTTTTGTTTGTTCATACATTCATTCATTCTTACCTTCATTCATTCATTCGTTTGTTCAATTATGGTTCGATCACTCTATGTATTTAGTTATTTATTTAGTTGGTTAGTTTAGTTTATTTATGTGTTGCTACACTGTTGGGGAATGCTACAGTTAAAGTATACATCAAGGCAAGACAGGTTTATTTATATAGCACATTTCATACACAATGGTAATTCAAAGTGCTTCACATAAACAGGAATACAAGTATGGAAAATAAAACCAACTAAGGATACAAATTATAAAAACATTATAAACTGTGTTTAAAGAGATTTTTCACATAGGCATTTGTAGCTCCGCCCACTTTTAAAAGAGCACAATCTTATTTGAATTTAAAGAGACAGTCACCCAAATGGCCTAATTAGAATCAAAGGCTAAAAGGGACCATTTAAAAGAGTTTTTGTGTGGGCTATTTTGAGCTGAAGCTTCACATACACACTCTAGGGACATCAGCGACTTGTTTTACATCTTGTTAAAAAAGAGTAAAAGGTCCCCTTTAATGTTGAGCACTGTTATATAAAATAAATCCTACCAAAATAGCTAGTAATCTGAAGTTGGCATTTGCTGAAATCATGTGCTTCTGGCAGGTTTAATGTCAAACCCTATATATGTAAGCATTTATACTTAGCTATTTATTAATTAGGTTTTGCAACAGAGGGTTTTGAGTGGCCTTGTAATGCACCTTACATGTCAAGCTTCTGAGTTATGACCGAGGTTTACTGATCCTTGCTTAAGGCTTGATTGCTACCCAGCACACTATCAAAACTAATCAACTGTGTGTTTTTCATTAGATTATTACAATCTTGTAGCCAATGTGAATTGATCTGTGATAGTTTCACACATTTATCACTCATTATGATAAATAGACCATGGCAGTCACCCAGAGGAGATACAGTACACAAACTGGGTTTCACCGCAGATGATGATGCAAATAAATGAACGTCATGCATTGTCTGAATATTGCGATCTAGTCTGTTGGTTAAAAAGTGATTCTATTAATGCATTTTTATGTTTATAAAGACATCAAAACATAAGTTAATAATATTATTTGTACCTTACTTTATATTTTCTAAGTCTATCTGATGACCCGTTTCCACTGAGTTGTACAGTATGTTACAGTACGTGTCACCTTTATCAGGATTGCGTTTCCTTTACCTAATGGTACCAATGGTGCCCTTTTGGTGGGTGTGCTGTACGACAGAAAGTTGCATTCGATGTCATTCTCGCTCAAGGAAATGCCAAAGTTAAGCTGTATGGGTCGTTCACATATCATATGAGAAGCACTTTTCACAAAACAGATGCTTTATACACATAAATACTTGTGTATTACAACTGCAGATCAATGATAGGGCAAAATAGCCTACTGTAACGTCTGCAATTATGTAAAATAAATAAATAAATGCAACACATATGAACACATACAGCCCCTTACAGTCTCCGGTATGTTACCAGTTACAAAAAAAAACTACACACAGCAGACATTTAGTCCTTATTTGGGTTTAAAAACAACACTCAACAGTCAATGCAAACCTCTAATCTGCATCTTTAATCTTCAGCAGCACATGTAGCCTCTGTCAGAGAGTAATTCCGTCATTCCGAGTTCATAATAGTCCAAAAGGCGACGATAATAGATAAACATGGCAGTTTGTTTATGGTTTAGGTTGCTGACATAATCATTTGCTCCTTTGTTTTTCTGCTTTTTTGTTTTTCCGCGTTTGTCTGCTTCTGAAAGATTGGATGTCAGAAGCACTTTAATAATCACGTGCACATTATTATCATTGGCTCAAGAAGTTCGTTATTTTTAAATATAGACCCACGGCAAATATCGAACTAAAATCGAACTCTCTGGAGTAAATGCCAGGCATTACATTTGGAGAAAACCAGGCACCACTCATCACCAGTCTAATACCATCCCTACAGTGAAGCATGTTGGTGGCAGCATCATTCTGTGGGGATGTTTTTCAGCAGCAGGAACTGGAAGACTAGTCAGGATAGAGGCAAAGATGAATGCAGCAATGTGCAGAGAGATCCTGAATGAAAACCTGCTTCAGAGTGCTCTCAACCTCAGACTGGGGCGACGGTTCATCTTCCAGCAGGACAATGACCCAAAGCACACCGCCAAAATATCAATGGAGTGGCTTCACAACAACACTGTGAATGTCCTTGAGTGGCCCAGCCAGAGCTCAGATCTAAGTCCTATCGAACATATATAATATAATATAATATAATATAATATAATATAATATAATATAATATAATATAATATAATATAATATAATATAATATAATATAATATAATATAATATAATATAATATAATAATTCCTTACATTTATATAACACTTTTCTAGACACTCAAAGCGCTTTACACGTTGGGGGAAATCTCATCCACCAAGAGTGTGTAGCATCCACCTGCATAACGCGACGGCAGCCATATTGCGCCAGACCGCACACCACACACCAGCTGATTGGTGAAGAGGAAACAGAGTGATGAAGCCAATTATGATATGGGGGTGGTTAGGATGCCATGATGGATGGAGGCCAGTGGGCAAATTTGGCCAGGAGGCTGGGCTTAACCGCCTACTCTTTTTCGAAGGACATCCTGTGATTTTTCAGAGACCTCGGTTTAACGTCTCATCCAAAAGACAGCGCTCACTGAGCAGTATAGAGTCCCCTTTACTAAACTGGGGCGTTAGGACCCACATAGATCGCAGGTTGAGCGTCCCCTGCTGGTCTCACTAACGCCAATTCAGGCAGCAACCTAGATCTCTGGAGAGAGCTGAAAATGGCTGCACACTGTCGCTTCCCATCCAACCTGATAGAGCTTGAGAGGTACTGCACAGAGGAATGGGCGGAAATTCCCAAAGACAGGTGTGCCAGGCTTGTGGCATCATATTCAAAAAGACTTGAGGCTGTAATTGCTGCCAAAGGTGCATCAACAATGTATTGAGCAAAGGCTGTGAATACTGATGTTCATGTGATCTTTCAGCTTTTTTATTTTGAATAAATTTGCAACAATTTTAACAAATCTTTTTTCACATTGTGAATTATGGGGGATTGTGTGTTGAATTTTGAGGAAATACATTTATTTAGTCTATTTTGGAATAAGGCTGTAACAAAAAAAAATGTGAAAAAAGTCAAGCGTTATGAATACTTCCCAGAAGCAGTGTAATAAAATGAGTAATGGCAATGTTTAATGACGTTCTTTATCGGGCCAACTAAAATCTGCCACATTCAACGCATTTGAGCATTTATCATAACTCATGATGTACTGATACAGTAAAACATTAAGACATCTAAGAGGAAATCATTTATGCTATAGTTCCAAAAGTGCTTTGTCTCAGGGCAAACCGTTGTTTTTGTGCTCCTCTTCTGTCAGTTCCAGCCCCACAGGGTGTTAATGAAATACTCTATTATGTTCTACCACATTTCTTCACCGCCCCCACCTTCTCAACATGTTTGGCAATATGTAGGACGGTATATAAAAAAAAATACAGAGCGACTGTTCTCAGAATAACACTCCAGACAATAGCATGCGTAGTGTGGGTGTGTGTTGGTATTGTTCTAGAGCGTTAATTAGCCTCAGCACATTACGCCGAGTTCTTTCAATGAGCGCGGGCTTTGCTCATTTTGCCATTCATTTTCAGATTTACAGAACCCCCCCGCTCGATGCCTTTCACTTTGACCTCAGACGCAAAGATCTCGATTAATTTACGCTTAATCTTAATGCTATTTTCCACTCCGGCAGAGTATTTCATCCCACATCATTGCATTGAGAATGTGAAATCCAGCTCCTTTTTTTTCATCCCGAATCCGCACTGAATGCCTAGACATAGTGATGCATTTCAGTGTCAGGTCGGCATTCAGAGCGGTGTGAAGTGTTTACGGTTCAATTCGCTGGATGGGAGCAATGAAGACAGGATTACAGAGGAAATAACTGTTTCAATCAGCTATTGTGCCGATGACTCCTGGCTCACTGTCTATGATATCATACATGCTGGCACAGAGGTGTACGTCCTACGATGCTTCATCTGGCTGTACCCAGGCGGCCTGGAAAAGCATGGTATTATCCTTAATCTCTTTTATTTTTTATCTTCTTTTTACCCCCTCACTCTATCTCCTGCTTTTATTAGGGGACAAAGAGACAAGAAGCCTCTCACCCAGCGACAATGAAGCCCGATTCAGGCCGCTTAAATGAGATCTTTTCTCTCTCTTGTTCTTCCTCCAGGATCTCATGGCCATAAACCTGGAGCCGTACCGCTTCTGCGGCGTCAATATGACCGGCTTTCGCATCCTAAACGTGGACAATCCTCAGGTCGCCTCCATTGTGGAGAAGTGGTCCCTCGAGAGGCAGATCCCGCCAAAACCAGACTCCGGACTCCTAGAAGGGATCATGACGGTATGCTTCCATTTTCTCCCTGAGATTTAAACAAGAGGCTTTGAATAGGTTTAACTTTCACCGTTTACAGTCACATCCGAAGCTGTAATTATTCAGTTAATCCTTTAGTCTTAATAAAATAACCCTTTAAAAAGCTATTTTTTATTATATATTACAAGACCAGTATTATATGCCTATAGTAGTAAAAATAATAATCATCAGCATGGTCTAGAGCAGTGTTTCTCAACCATGTTCCTGGGGGACCAACAACACAGCATGTTTTGGATGTCCCTTTTGTTTGTTACACCCATTACTGGTCCTTCAGTCTTTGCTAATGAGCTGATGATCTTAATCAGGTGTGTTTGGTTAAGGAGACAAGAAAAATGTGCAGAGCTGGTAGTCCTCCTGGAACGTGGTTGAGAAACACTGGTCTAGAGAAGTATTTCTCAACCATGGTCCTGGGGGACCACCAACACAGCATGTTTTGGATGTCCCCTTTGTCTGTCACACCCATTACTGGTTCTTCAGTCTTTGCTAATAAGCTGATGATCTTAATCAGGTGTGTTTGGTTAAGGAGACAAGAAAAATGTGCAGAGCTGGTGATCCTCCTGGAACGTGGTTGAGAAACACTGGTCTAGAGCAGTGTTTCTCAACCATGTTCCTGGGGGAATATCAGCACTGCTTGTTTTGGTTGTCTCCTTTGTCTGTCACACCTATTACTGGTCTTTCAGTCTTTTCTAATGAGCTGATGATCTGAATCAGGTGTGTTTGGTTAAGGAGGACCACCAATTCTACACTTTTTCCATGTCTCCTTAACCCCTGTGGACTGTTTAAATGTATTACCCGTTTGCTATCTTTGGGATGAAAACATCGACTGAATTAAACTGCTGTAAAAATGCATCAGATAAATATTTTTTTCAGTTTTTTTTTTTGCATAAATCTGTTAATCAACCTCAATCCTGATTACAGGATTTTAACTCTTTAATTGCCAAGTTCACAAATGATGTCACTGATTTGGTGAAAAAAAAAACCTGAAAATTATGTATTTTCAATATAAAAGTAGTTGTGGACTGGATTTATTTTTTATCTTTTTCCAAGTCTTGGACATGTGAAAGATTAGTAATAACATTGGCTTTGATGCATTGTTAGATTTCTACCTAATTTACTGTTGGTAGTTGTTTTAGCCCAATTGACTTCCATTATAACCACATTTGATGGTGCATAAATACAGTCTTTGTTTTTGTTTACTCCAAGTAGTTCTGAGAGCTGAGATGTATATTTTGATTTTCTTAGACACATCAAGGTAAGTGCACAAAGGTCACTCGCACACACTCACAGACACACAGTTTAACTTGCTGTTATACTCCATATAAAGTCCAGAAACTCAGCTTTTTTTGCACAGGCCTTTCAAAAGAGTTAATGGTGGCAACTGATTATCAGCAGTAAAATGACAAATTTTACCTCTTCCCAATTAGGCATGGGACGATAACCGTTTTCAAGGTATACCTCAGTATGGATGAGTCAAGGTTTTAAAACCGCCAAAATTTTCTGCTATACCATTCCTATGGTATGTGTAAGATGTTTTTTTTTTGTTTGTTTGTTTTTTAGGACAACAGTAAAGAATTATTTAGCCTGACATGTTTACTGTTAAAATATTCTGGAAATGTGTCTTAAAACAAAAATATATTGTGTTCAAATGTTTTTTACCCAGACATTTCAAAAGAAGATATTTTTGAGCAGTAATCACAATCACAACACCGTTAAACTGTGAAACCCTGATAGTTTTATCCAAGGTTATCATACCGTCAGAATCTTATACCTGCCCATGCCTATTCCCAACAGGGAAAATCACCAACAATCAAAACTGCATGATTATAGAGTGTCATGATTTTGTAATCAATAAAATGTGGCTATAATGGAAGTCAATGTGCCAAAAACAGCCACCAACAGAAAATTAGGGAGAAAAAATTTAAATCAATAAAAAACAATGCATTAAAGGCAATGTTGTTTCACATGTCCATGATAAAAGGTAAATAAAATCCAATCCACAATTACTTTTTATATTGAAAATGTAATTTTGTGTTTTATTCACTAAGTCAGTGACATCATTTATGAATTTGGCAATTAAAGAGTTAAAATCTTGTATTTTTCTAAGCAATTTAGTATTTTTTATCAGGACTGAGGTTGATTAATGCTGCGTTCACACCAGACGCAGAAGAAGCATCATGCACGAGTAATTTACATGTTAAGTCAATGCAAAGACAGATATAGACATCCTGCAGCGCGGTACGTGCGAATTGAGAATTTTGCACGACTGACACGCTTAATGCACGTATCACGTGCTTCGCGCAAATCGCTCAAGTTACAAAATCTGAACTTCAGCGGACATTCGCACTGCATTAACCAATCAGAAGTTTGCGCTTGTAGGGGCGTGATTATGACATTGCGCCTGTTGTTGGTGTCCCGAGGGAAAATCCTCTTGCCGAAACCAGACAACAGCTAATCAAATTGGGCTCGGCTCAGTCGGAAGCACTGCTGAAAGCTTCCATCATCCAGGTACAGTTTCGGGGGGAGTTTATGAAGTCACAGAGCTGGGTGCACCTCTGAATGGATCTAGTGGACTCAGACACGGCTCCAAATGATAATCGTTTATTGTTTATCAACCTTCATAAAGGACGTAAACACAGCTATTATCTCAGTAAAATCCATGTTAGCCATTTAGCAATGAAGCTACAGTCACCGGGCAGACAGAAACCCCGGCCATGACGCGAATCCATGTCTATTGCTCAGTGAATTTGATGCGCGAATAAAGCGAGTAAACTCAAAATGTTTACATGCGAATAGTGCGATTTATCCGCGTGTACCATGTCTGTTGTGAACACAGATTTACATAACAGATTTATGTAAAAACTAAAAAAAAAATCTGATGCATTTTTACAACAGTTTAATTCAGTGCATGTTTTCATCCCTAACATAACAAAAGGGTAGTAAATTTGGTCACAGTGTATCGTTGAGGTTTTTTTTTTTAAACAAAATCAAAGTATTTTCTCAAAATATGTGTCAAAATAAGATTTGTCACCAAAAATCATTCTGCTAACTGAAACACAGAGAAAGTTATGACCAATTTAAGACTCAAAATCACCCCAGAGTGGATGAAAACATCCTCAGAAGTACACAAGGGTAAACAAACACACCTTATTCAGACCATCAGCTCATTAGCAGAGACTAAAAGAGTAATGGGTGTGGCAGACAAAGGAGGCATCCAAAACATGCAGGTCTGGTGGTCCTCCAAGTACGTGGTTGAGAAACACTGGTCTAGAGAAGTATGGTGATGCTTGAATGCAAATTGTCTTTGCTAGGTAATAGAAGTTATAGCAGTTCAGATCTAATAATCCCAAATGGCTTGCCTTATAGTCTGCCATTGTTGAATGATATATTATAAAAACTGGTTTCCACTGTATGGCTTCTGTAATTATATATTAATTCATTTCACAGTAGTTCAAATACTCCTTCGTTGTGCAGTAGAGTTTCTGTAAATATGCTTTTATTGCTTCTGCTCAATGGACTGCTTTATTCCTTTTATGCGAGATTGAAAACCAGAGAACATGCACCTTTGGTGGTATTATTGCACCTGGAACCGCTAACAAGACTGATGTCAGGCATATAGTTCATGCAACATTCATCTGTGTGTTGAATGTTTGACAGTGTTGACTGAAAATACTTCTCCAACACTCCGCTGGCTTAATACCCACAGCTCTCATATCACAGCAACATTTGCGTAGTTGCAAGACGCCACTGGCAAGGTCGATATAAAGGACGTTTGAATGAATGTGTTATCCTCTTTCCTGCGGACATGCTCGATCTAGAGCAGCTAACATTGCCTGAACAATGTACAAACACTGAGCCCTCAACCCTTCAGGAGGCTGATACTGTAGGATGTGTCAGAGAGTGGGCAAGTGGATGGTGTAACATTTACTTACTTTAAATTCACTGTCCGAAATCTTTGCACCCTTAAAAGAGTCTAGTATTCGAGGGTGCAGTGCTATGCTGTCATATGTAGTGGATATTTTGCCATCAATCAATTCCACAATAACGAGTGTCCAAGCAATGCACACTAAACAATTAGAGAGTAGTTTAACCTTGTTGAAAAATCCAGCTTAAACCAGCCTAGGCTGGTTGGCAGGTTTTAGCTAGTTGACCAGCCTGGTTTTAGAGGGGTTTTGGCCATTTCCAGGCTGGTTTACAGCCATTTCCAGCCTGGTCTTAGCTGGTCAGGCTGGAAAATGACCAGCTAAATCCAGTTAAAACCAGCTTGACCAGCCTGGTTTAAGCTGGACAAAGCTGGTTTTGGCTGGGCTCCCAGCCTGGCTAGGCTGATCAAGCTGGTTTTAGCTGGTCATTTTCCAGCCTGACCAGCTAAGACCAGGCTGGAAATGGCTGGAAACCAGCCTGGAAATGGCCAACACCCCTCTAAAACCAGGCTGGTCGACCACCTAAAACCAGCCAACCAGCCTAGGCTGGTTTAAGCTAGTTTTTTCAGTGGGGAAACCAGCCAAGTTTTGGAATTTCATGAAATATTTTCTTTGCCGATAGAGTACTATGCCAACACCAGACCCTACAGCAGGGAGAAAAGCAGATCTGGGAGGACCACTGTCCTGCTGAGTTTAGCTCCAGTCATTAATCAGGATTTTTAAGTCTTCTGTAAGACTTTAGTTAAATTTCCTGGGTGTGTTTGTAAAGGGAAAGAGCAAAACTCTGCAGGACACTGGTCCTCCAAGACCCCTCCATCCCTCTTTCTAAAGCACGAGTGGGCAACTCTGATCACAGTGGGATACAATCCTTCAGGTTTAAATCTTAATCAAAAACACCTGTCTGTTGATTGTAACTCAATTTAAAGATGTAGGTTGTATCCACAACAACCCATATACCCTTAAAAAGCGCACTATTTAGGGGAAGTCATTTTTAGTGGTGTCTGAAAACAGTGGACGTTCTGAAGTGCACTTAATCCCACAATCCACCACAACAGCAAGTGGACAATTAATGTACACTAAACAGTTAGAGAGTAATTTCAACCAACCAAGTGTGGCATATATTTTGAACATTTTGAAAGATTTTCATTGGCGATATAGTAGTATGTCAACACCAGAACCTACAGCAGAGAGAAGGGCAGATCTGGGAGGACCACTGTCCTGCTGAGTTTAGCTCCAGTCATTAATCAGGATTTTTCAAGTCCTCTGTAAGACTTTAGTTAGATTTCCTGGGTGTGTTTGTGAAGGGATAGAGCAAAAATCTGCTGGACACTGGTCCTCCAAGACCTCCGTCTCTCTTTCTAAAGCAAGAGTGGGCAACTCTGATCACAGTGGGATACAATCCTTCAGGTTTTATCCTTAATCAAAACACCTGTCTGTAATTTTTAAAGTAATCTAAAGACATAGATCACCTCTATACTCTTAAAAAGTGCATTTGTAGTGGTGTCTAAAACCGTAGTGCACTCAATTTCACAATGCAATGTAATAACCAGTGTACAAATTATGTACACTAAATGGCTAGATTAGGGGGGATCAAACTCTGTTTTGAAGGGCCTGTGTTGTGTAGAGTTTAACTTCAACTTCACACCTGCCAGGAATATTCTAGTATACCTAGTAAAGCCACGATCACACTGGACTTTTCTCCCCATAGACTTCTATTCAAACGTATGCGAATGCAGCAGACCGGAAACGCAAACTCGTGAAAAAAAATTTCAAGTTCACTGCATCGGAAAGTTCAAGCTTGGTGAACTCTGACCTGTGAAATCGCATCACGTGATTGCGTAAGACCAACGAAGATCAAAACATGACCTACAGACCAAACTCTTGGTTGGAGCTAAACTCTGCTGGACACCAGCACTCTAGGACCAGGTTTGGGCAAACCTGATCTACATCATGCCCAAATCCAATCAGTGTACATTTCTAAATCTAGACAGAAGAATCAGTCTAGTGGATGATATTGCATTATTCCTGGTGGCCATCCCAGAGCTGGAAATATAATTAAGCTGAAAAGGTATTGAGTATTTTGGTTCATTATTGGGTCATGAGAGATCTTATGATACATATTGAGACATATTGATTTCCAGAAGATATATGTCAGGGGTGTCCAATCCTGTCTTCCAAGGGCCAGTGTCCTGTAGAGTTTAGCTTTTAAGTTGCTCCAACACACCTGCCTAGAAGTAATCCCGAAGACCTTGATTAACTGGTTTAAGTGTGTTTTAATCGGGCACAGAGCAGAACTCTGCAGGACAGTGACCTTCAATAAACAGGACTGGACACACTTGGTGTAAGTAGAGGGAATGTTTTTAAGAGCATGGAGAAAAACAGCCTGGAGGGGAATCGAGACCAGATACATCATTGCTTAAATCTTTTGGGATGAAAAAACCTTGGTTGGATTTCAGAGGTACGATGTTTGTTGCTGCTCCTAGCACTTCTAGTGGAGTTGAAGATTTTACTTGTCCATCTTTCTTGGTGAGAAATAAAAGTTTTTACCAGCCAAGTAGGGAATATATTTTAAACTTTTTGAAAGATTTTCTTTGCAGATAGATAGAAAGACGTGCCAATACTTGAACCTGCAGCCTAGATGAAAGCAGATCTGGGAGGACCACTGTGTAGAGTTTAACTCCAGTCATTAATCAGAATTTTTCAAGACCTGGTAAGACTTTAGTTGGATTTTTCCAGGTGTGTTTTTTAAGGGATAGAGCTAAAATCTGAGAGTGCAAGTCTGAGAGTGGGGAACTTTTATCATGGTGGGCCACGATCCTTCAGAGTTTGCAAAAGAGATCCAAAATCCCCCTATAGACATAAAGACTTTTATTTCAGTATGTTGATGTACTCCCAACTGAAATGGATTATTGAGTAGGGGATTGGGGTTTTACTTTGTGCCTCATTCCCTTATATCAACAGAGAAGGACAGCGATTTTCAACACAGAAGCAATTGGTCAGGCTTTATTTGTTAAGATTACAAAACCTTTTTTTTTCAGTGGATTAACTTGCACTGATCAATTGTTCACCTATAGGATAACAATGTGAGCAAGCAAATTATAAACATTGTAAGTTTCGATTTCACAGACTTTAAATAGTGTAGTATTTTGAGGGAGCACCCCCAATGTTTGCAGTGTTGTCTGGAATCACAGTGTCCAATCAATCAATCTCACAGTGCACCGCAATAATGAGTATGCAACTGATCAACACTCAACGGCTAGAGAATACCCATAGTGCAATGTAAGAGTTTGTCTTTCCACATCTGACTATTTGATTCTCAAAACGGCACCCCTTCCGGTGCATTCAGTTCTCCAATGAACTCACTCGTTTTCATTCACTCATTTAAGTGGACGATATTACGTAGGGAATAGTGAATAATGCTGCGGTCACACCAGAGTTTGAGCCTGCAAAATTCTGTTGTATGATGCTGTGAAAAGGGGTGGGAATAAACAAGATGTTTAGACATTTAAAAAAGCGAGTGATTGGTCCATATTTACAATTTTTGTCCAGAAAGGTCATGTTTTGAACTTGTTTTGTCTCACACGTAGTCAAATGTTGCAATTTCGCAGGTCAGAGTTTACCAAGCTTGAACTTTGCAACGCAGCGAACTGTGAAACTTGTCACACGAGCTTGCATTTCTGGTCTGATGTCTTCGCGTGTGTATGAATAGTAGTCTATGGGGTGAAAAGTGCAGGGTGTAGGGTGACCGTGGCTTTACGATACAGGAGAACATTTCAGATATAGCCAAAAGTTTAATTTTTTTAGGTGCGCTTGATTGGTACAACTGCAGGTGTCTATGTACACTCAGAAATACAGGTACAAAATCTATCACTGTGATGATACCTTTCCAAAAGGTAAATTTTTGTTCCTAAAAAGTCCTTAAGGGTACATATTAATAGCTAAGAAGTACAAATGTGGACCTCGTAGTACCTTAAAGGTACAAAAATGAATCCTAAAGGTACAAAAGTGTACCCTAAAAGTATCAATGTCCACCTGTATGGTACTAAAGTGAACGTTTTTAAAAAAGTACCACCACAGTGACATATGTTGTACCCTTGTTTTTGAGTGTGTAGGGGACCTGTGTCTACCTGACAAAAGTCTTGTTGTTGATCCCAGTTGTAAGAGTAACAAATAATAACTTGATTTCTAAAAGTGGCAGAATGTCGTTTTTTTTAATGAATCATCTACTGAGCTGCATCTCAATCATCACAAAAACTGCAGAAGACCTATTAAAACCCTCATCGACCCAAGATTCTAACAGAAATCAATCAAGTTTGGTGAAGGAAAAATCATGTAATTCAGTATAGGGGCATGCAAGAGATCTGCAGAGTGGATGGCAACATCAACAGCCTGAGGTATCAAGACATTTGTGCTGCCCATTACATTACAAACCACAGGAGAGGGCAAATTCTTCAGCAGGATAGCGCTCCTTCTCATACTTCAGCCTCCACATCAAAGATCCTGAAGGCAATGAAGGTCAAGGTGCTCCATGATTGGCCAGCCCAGTCACCAGAGATGAACATTGTTGAGCATGTCTGTGGTAAGATGAAGAATGCATTGAAGATGAATTCAAAGAATCTTGATGAACTCCGGGAGTCCTGCAAGAACGCTTTCTTTGTCATTCCAGATGACTTTATTAATCAGTGATTTGAGTCATTGCAGAGATGTATGGATGCAGTCCTCCAAGCTCATGATGGAGTCAGACACAATGTTCATTCTGTTTCCACTGCAGCATGACTTTATATTCTATACTGGACATTATTTCGGTCAAGTGACAAGACCTTTGTCTAAGCAAAGTCAGACCATACTGTTTTCTTTATTTATTTTGATTCTGGATCTTGCATATAGAGGGTGTTTAGCCTTTTGTTTGCTATTGAGAAATGATTTGGCAGCTTGAGGCAGATAAAAAAAAAACAAAAAAAAAACAGTGGTCATAAAGAAGCTGTGTCTGTTTGCTGTGGATTTAGGGTGTCTCGGTGAGAACCCGTGGTTGGATTTTGGCTCCAAATTTTGACTTAGTCATGTAGAGATAGTGGAAAGAGATTAACTCCTGTCACAGTGGTTACAGATGCTGAATTGGTTGGAGGGCTAGAATCTCATGCTGTTGTCTTGCGCTGCTCCTGCTTGATCGACTCTGCAGATAAAGCCCCTTTAGATTATCTTTGTCCATCAAAGTCAGGGCTACAGCATAACATATGAGAGCTGTGGCCTTCGTTCCACCAAAATCTGATTTGCTGCCAGTGTGGAGTGAACGGAAACTAATCATGATCACTATATTGCTGTTGTATTTCACAAAAAAGTGTATAATTTATGGTAATTGGACAGTAAAGCCATATTTGGATTGGAATGCAGATATACATTTGCTTCTAAACACTGGAAGTGTGAAACCAGATGTTGCAAAATGTGAATAAGCACAAGACAAATGCATGGTAACTAAATTAATTGTAAAGCAAAAATAGAAAAATTAAACACTAAATGTTCTTTTAATATTGGATTTGTGTGTATTATTTACCATTGTTCCCAATTAAGATAACATTAACATAGGTTTTGTATATTTCCTTTACTTCAATTGTGCAATATAATTGCAATATAATTTTATAATTATAATACAATGTGCAATATAATTGCAATATAATTTTATAATTATAATACAATGTGCAATATAATTGTACAATATAAACTGTTAACTGTTTGTGTAAGTTACACACTATTTAACTGTAATATGAACTGCATTTTACTGTAGGACAGTTATGCGGTATGTTACTCTATTTTAAAGTTGAAAGTTACTGTACTGTACTCTAATGCTTAACGTTGAACAAATTAACCATTAATTAATGCTTAATTAATTCATTATTTTGGACCCCTAATATAAAGTGTTACCATATGCAATACTGAAAAATACATATACAGCAAGATAATAAGTGCTGTAAATGTAAATACAATATGTGTGTTGTTGATTTACAGTAATTTAGTGGGGAAATGCTGAATATGTTAACAGTGTAAAATTGTTTTATTGGACCAGGATTGGAATGTATTTATGTATGTGTGTGTGTGCGTAATTGCATAGTATCCAGTATTTGACCAGATAACTATTATGTCATAACCCTGCTGAAAAATCCAGCTTAAACCAGCCTAGGCTGGTTGGCTGGTTTTAGCTGGTCAACCAGCCTGGTTTTAGAGGGGTTTTGGCCATTTCCAGATTGGTTTCGGCCATTTCCATCCTAGTCTTAGATGGTCAGGCTGGGAGATGACCAGCTAAAACCAGCTTGACCAGCCCAGCCAGGCTGGGAGCCCAGCCCAAACCAGTTATTTCCAGCTTAAACCAGGCTGGCCAAGCTGGTTTTAGCTGGTTATTTTCCAACCTGACCAGCTAAGACTGTGGCCAAAACCCCTCTAAAACCAGACTGGTTGACCGGCTAAAACCAGCCAACCAGCCTTTTTTTAGCACGGATAGTTAGCATTTATATAATTAAACTTGACTATATATTCATATTCGAGTATATGATCTTTTAGACTAGTTTTGCCAACACAAACGTACTAAATGCAACACAAAACAGTCCTAGAAAACCCTTGCTTCCTGAACAGATAGTAAATAGAGCAACAAATCACTAAGACATAGGCTGCGTCCGAAATCGCATACTTCCGTACTATATAGTACGCTAAAAGACAAGTAGTATGCGAGACAAGTAGTATATCTGAATTAATAGAATTCATAAAACAGTATTCGCGAAGTACCCGGATGATGACTTTCAGCGAGATTCAGAAGTGTGCAACCGATGGATGCTAAGCTATCCCATTATGCACTGCAAAAGAATTCATTAATGGGATTGAAGTGACGCGGGTAGGTCATGTGATCATGACAAAATGGCGGATGTAGTACATCTGAGTTCCATTCGTAATACTTTTTTAATGGTCTAGTAATACGTTTAAATTCAAATGCAGTACCTACTGAGTAGTAGGTGATTTCGTACACAGCCATAGATTCCCATTCTTTATAATCTGTTTATGACCAAGAGTTCCATGCAGTGTCCCGCATCGCTCTCTCTTAAAGGGGCAGAACACAACAAGGGATAGTTACAAATTATGTCAGTGTTGTACAGTAGAAGTCAAAATTATTAGCCCTCCTGTGATGTTTTTGATGTTTAACAAAGTAAGGAATTTTTCCACAGTATTTCCTTCAATAATTTTTCCGATAATGTTGGGATTTGGTTTATTTCGGCTAGAATAAAATAAGTTTGTAATTTTATTAAAACCATTTTAGGGTCAATATTATTAGCCGTCTTAATATTTATTTTCAGTTTTCAGTTTATCGTTATACAATGATTTACCTAATTACCCTAACTTTGGGCTTCAACTGTATGTATACATTGACTGGAAGAACGAGAGCTTGAGTAAACGGTGTCTCAATTTTAATTTTGGGCTGAACTATCCCTTTCACCATCATCTAATAATGATTGAATTTACAATGATATACCTTAAAAAATATATCATAGATATGCTCAAATCAACATTATAAAAACGTTGCTTTATTTACCTCCTTCCCCATTTCCAAAAATGTCAACAACAAAACATTTTACTCATCCCGCTGTCTTCTTGCATCAGACTTGTTTCAGAAGAGGTTGAAACGTATTCTTCCGCTTACATTTTGATTCAAGTGTGCTAATGGTCCTGAGCAGTGGCCTGGTTTGCTGTTTGACAAGGTTGTCAACCGGTCAGGTCTTGCGCTCCTCCTGCTTGTCAGATCCTTTCAGCTAACATATCGGCCCCCCTATTTATTCCAGACAGATGCTGCTCTGACGTACGACGCGGTCCACATCGTGTCGGTCTCTTACCAGCACGCGCCGCAGATGACTGTCAACTCGCTGCAGTGTCATCGCCACAAACCCTGGAGGTTCGGAGGCCGCTTCATGAGTTTCATTAAAGAGGTAATGACAATCGCTCATGGCACTGCTGTCACAAACACTCCTGCTCTCCGGAGACAAGATAAGATATATTTAAGATATTGTTTAAATAATAGCTTCTCCGCCGAGCACTTGTCATTGAAGATCATTTAAAGTGGTTCTTTTTGCAATGGCGTTCATTGTATGCTACGACCCCGAAACAGATTTATTCACTTCAGCAGTGATTACATGTTTTTTACTGATGTTTGAATCAATGTTGAGTTTAATAAATGTGCTTTTAAATGGCCAAGTAACAAAAGATGTGCATTTCATTTTAAAGACAGACAGCACAAGTGTACTTTTCAAGCTAAAGAGTTTATCAAAGTTTTGCAGGATGTGATATTTTAGTATGATAAGGTATGACAACTTAAAAGTTGATGAAAGATAACTTAAGGGGAAACAAATGTTTACTTAAGGCAGATGGAGGGCCGGTGTCCTGCATATTTTAGTTCCAATCGCAATTAAACACACATGAACCAGCCAATTAAGCTCTTTCTTGGTATAATAGAAACTTTCAGGGAGGTGTGTTGAAGGAAGTTGGAGCTAAACTATGCAGGAGTTTGAACACCGCTGACTTAATGTTTCAAGATCATTTTATACCACATGTGTTGCCCCTGTAACCATGTATAAAAAATATCCATATAATTAGATTATTACAGGGTGGGCGGCATGGTGGCTCAGTGGTTAGCACTGTTGCCTCACTGCAAGATGGTCGGTGGTTCAAGTCCTGGCTGGGCCAGTTGGCATTGGACTTTGCATGTTCTTACTGTGTTGGCGTGGGTTTTCTTCCAGGTGCTCCGGTTTCCCCCACAGTCCAAACACATGCGCTATAGGGGAATTAAATTAACTAAATTGGACATAGTGTATAAGTGTGTGTGTGTGTGAATGTGAGAGTGTATGGGTGTTTTCAGTGCTGGGTTGTGGCTGGAAGGGAATCTGCTGTGTAAAACAACATATGCTGGAATAGTTGGCGGTTCAGTCCACTGTGGAATCCTCTAAAATGTCGAAAGAAAATGAATGACTGATTTTACAGGGTGGGTAATACAGTGTAACTAAAATCATTAAAGGTCTAATTATTTATATATATATATATATATATATATATATATATATATATATATATATATATATATATATATATATATATATATATATATATATATATATATGTATGTATATATATATATATATATATATATATATATATATATATATATATATATATATATATATATATATATATATATATACGTACATACATACATATATATATATATATATATATATATATATATATATATATATATATATATATATATATATATATATATATATATATATATATATATATATATACGTACATACATACATACATATATACATACATATATATATATATATATATATATATATATATATATATATATATATATATATATATATATATATATATACATACATACATATATATGTATAGTCAAGACAGAAATTATTCATACTTTTGGCAAAATCTGACTTAAAATTTTTGTTGAAGTGTAAATAAAAACTCTTGTACATCATCTTATTATCTTGGGAAGACTGCCCAATAAAAAGCTTACTGGTTTAATAAAAGTAACTTTAAGTCAAACCTGTAACCATTGACATTCATGGTAAAATAAACAAATACTATGAAAGCTGACATTTAGCCAACATTTAACCTTCAATAATTAGCCATCAATAAATGTTTTTACATCTAATAAATACGGCAACATTATTCAGAACGTATCTTTATTATTAAAGAGACTAAAAGTTCACCAAAAATAATGTTTGATTTTACTCACCATTTGCTCGACCCCACGTATTTCCAAACCTTTATGACTTTCCAATTTCTGCTTAACAAGGATGGTATTTTGTAAAATGTTACAAATACTATGGAAGTCAAAAATTACAAGTTTCCAACGATTTTCAAAGTAACATAAGTGAGTGCAAAAAAAAAACTCAAAACTGGTTTGTGACAAGTGTAGGGTGAGTAAATGATGACAGGTTTATCATGTTTTACCTGATCACTGTTCACCATCCACGTTAATTGCCTCATTTAAAGTACAGTTGATTGCAGCTTGAAGTTTTCGTTCACTCTGTTCTGGCACTGCTCTGCTAAACTCGCAGTGTCCCACTTTTTCATCACCGTGTGCTTCGCACGCAAATGTGCTCGTCATAATCAGCTCTTCTTTCAGCTCACAAGAGAGACTTTGATTGGGACTCATAATAGGCAGATTAGAGTTGTTGAACACAGCTCTGTGGAGCCTCGTGTATGAGAGAAGAGCAAAATGAAGGCCATGGAGTTGGCGTGGAGAACATTAGCCATGTTTCCATCTAAAGATGCGAATTAAATTTCTGCACAAAACTGAAATATCGCATAAAATATTTGCGAATAGAGCGCCGTTTCCATCCAACGAGTACAAGAAACCAAAATAGCCACTTCCTGATAAACTGGCACCAAATATCAAAAAAATGAGAGTTACTTCATTATGCGAAGGTCTTTTTCATATATAATAACTTACTTGTGTCTTAGAACACATAGACATATCATAGTCAAATCCTATTAGAATCATCTCCACTCGCACTTCTTGGAAGATTTGAACATTCCCCTTAAGTTTTTCATGTCTTTCTCGTATATACCATTTCAAAATGTTTGGACCTCATCGTCCACCCAAACACACTTGTCACTTTCTGCCATTTTTGTTATCACCTGATCTATTTCATATACATATACACTAGATATTGCATACAGACCCTGAGCATGCGTCAATAGCGCTGCCATATTTGTACAGTGCTCCCATGACAAAAGTCATTCAACCAAACTAATGCCGAGTTCAGACTGCATGGTTTTAGGCCTGATTTTGACTCGCCGATAGGTTTTGTGAAATCACAGGCAAATCGCTGCTCGTTTACGTGAGTGATAATCATACAGTATGAACTATCAAAGACGCGATATGAGAGAATCGTCGATGAGTCGGCGGCACCCGTGAGATATTTGGCATGCTAAATATCTGGAGCTGTCGGCGATTCAAATCGTGCCGTGTGAAATGTTTTCTGATTGAAAATAACATCAGCGATCACCTACAGCCAATGAGAGAGCAGCATTCACTAGTACGGTTACCTGCAGGCCAGCGGGAGGTTAAAAGTGCTCATTTTCAGTTTATTTGGACCCAAGAAATGAAGGATAAACTAGTGGAAATATGGTAGAAACACGTCAAACAGACACAGAAAAATAAAAATAGGAGAAATTGTTAATTCTCTTCAAAAGCCAGGTGAGCAACACACGTTTCTAAAGCTAAAGCCTTGTTTTTCCATTATGTAGTTAATAACGAAAGATATATTACGGGACCTCGAGTTGTTTCCATGTCACTTCTCGCGTTTGTTTTGTTGTGAGACGTAGCTCGGACAAAGTTGTCTGTGATTCTTCCTATTTTACTAATCATGCAGTGTGAACTCTCCTGTCGCCGATCCATCCTATAGTGTAAACACAGCACCGACAGAACGATAACCCAGATAGTCATGCAGTGTGAAAACATCCATGACATGACTACTTTAAAAATCATGCAGTCTGGACTCGGCATTAGTCAAGACCAAAACCAATCAGAAGATGCAGGACTTTTGGGCTGCGCACGGGTGTAGTAACCAACAAAAAACACAAAGAAAACAAACATTTCATAGATAAGATTTCGTTTTTTACACTTTTGTATGTTACGAACTTTTGTGCTAAACAATTAACGCTATTGATAATAAAACAGTCACTTACGGCATTCACCATAAGGCAAAGTAGCACCACCTCGCACTAAATACTAGGCTAGTTTTGTTGAATAAAATCAGAAACTTTTATTATTGACTGCCAAGTAAAGTAACGGCTAGATTTTGAAGTAACTTATTAGGGTGCCTGATAACATAACAGTGTCTGTGCCTCAATGTGCATACTTTCTACCCTAAATAATTGAATATTACAAATGTTATATACCATTTAGATCAGAAAGGTGGATATGCACATTGAGATGCAGGGATATTGATGGTTCACATGAGTCGTACATAACGGGGATTCATTCACAGACGAATCGCTCCCTCCGTTAGAATTAGAAGATAAAGCAGGAGAGGGGGTGTGTTTCAGGACATGTAGGACATTTCCATGCAGACAACACACGCTCTTTGTTGGCAATGCTCGTGTAGTGTATATATAATGTATATGTATATGATGTATATATATATATGTATATGATGTGTATATATATATATATATATATATATATATATATATATATATATATATATATATGCATATATTTGTATATATCTTGAGCTCTGGATGGCCAGTCCTTCACTACACCTTGGTACCAAATTCATTTCAAAGGAGCGCTACCCTGTACTAAAATGGTGACGCATTCCTTCCAATAGACAACAATAGCATAGGCGACATCTAATGTAAATATCAATGGATCTGTTTAAATAAAATCACACTTATTTTTGATGCGCATGCTGGAATTTATCCGGTAAATGCATTTCCATTGAAGCTTATGCGCATTTATCAAATAAAAAGTTTATCCTCAGTCACTTTTAAAAAAAAAATGCACATTTTCAAAATTTATGCGCATCTTGGCCTTTACATCCAGGGTTTTTTTATGCGATATTCCAAAAATGCACATAAAAATAGGTGGATGGAAACGCTGCTATTGTCTTTCATAGGCATACACACGTTCCTGCGAACACTCATGAACAAGAACGGAGGTGTTTCATTTGGAAGAGGTTACGGCGAGGCCTGCAGATCAGTGTGTGTTATTTGAGGGAGGAGTTCTCGGTGCGAGGAACGAAGGGGGGAATGGAGAGGAGGAGTTGCAATGTAATTTTTTTTTCTTCTCTCTCTAGAGACTGCTGCAAGTGAGATGGTCGTTAATTAGGACTGAGGTCTTAGGGGAAGCTGTGTCTGAGGCGCTGGGATGTAAAATGTAATTAAAAAGGAAATAGAAGCTGCGAGTGTGTGGTTGCGAGAGTGTACGTGTGTGTGTGTGCCATACTTGGACAAAATACAGAATTGAAGAACTGGCCTCTTGTCGGTTCATGAGTGTGAATTTGAATGAATTTGGACACAAACCATAGGATGTTGAATTGGAATTGAAGTTTTTTGGGATCGCAATTCAATAGATTTGTTATTAGCCTAATAAATCATATAATTACTCGATTCTTTTTGACATGTTCCCCTATTTTTGCTTAATATGTAAAAGACATGATCTTCAACTGCAAACTTTGGCCAAACTACATTTCTTTTAAACTTGTTCAATGCTGTCAAAACATTTAAAGGCACAGCTCACCCAAAATTAACATTTACTTAACATTTTTTCAAACATTTGTAATATATATTTAACACATATAATAAATATGTGTTAAATAAAGCAAGTCAATTTATTACATTTAATTATGAAGTAAACCTAGTTTTTGCAGAAATTTCGCATTTGGTTACTTTCCAACACAACCTAAAAACAACCAAATATCAACGTCTAATGATGGTACAGCTTAGTCTATGTCTAATGATGGTACCCCCATGACATCTATTATACATTGGATTTTGGTTGCCATACCAGACGAATAGATGTTAGTATTTGACTTGAACATGACATTGGTTTAAGATCTTGGCATGACGTTGGATTTTGGTTATTTACCAATGCAACCTAAAATCAGTGGTGGATTTAGGCATGGGCAGTATGGGGGATTGACCAGGGCGGCATCTTGTCAGGGGCGGTATGGGGACATCCAACATCCAATAGGGTTGTCGTCGTTTGCCTAGAGCGCCAGTTAGGCTTGCGCCGCTCCTGCCTAAAATCAACAAAACATCAACGCTATTTCACGCCATTATTGGATGTCAAATTAGCATTGTCCTTAGACACCGGCGAATGTCCATACAGATGTCCATAGAGCAGTGGATATTAACGTGCATGCGCACTGACTTTATAAAGACATTGTGTGCGACTCATTGCAGAAAGACTTGAATTACAAATATATCAAATAAAAGTTGGGAAATTTCATATTCAAGCGAGAACTCTTAGTCTTGTCTGTCACTGTGCTGTGTATCTATGTAAAGGCCATAGATATTTACATTAGATGTCACCTACGCTATTATTGTCTATTGTAAGGAATGGTCAATAGAGCCGCCATTTTAGTTCAGGGTAGCACTGCTTTGAAATGAATGTGGGACCAAGGTGCAGTGGAGGACTGGCCATCCAGAGCCAGAGATATATACACATATATACATATATCTTTGATCAGGAGTTTTCCTGGTGGTCAGTATGCAAATGTTTTTCTAAATTACGAAAATTATAATTTTACATCACTTTTCTACATCGATGGATAACATCTCCTGCTTTCACTTCTCATTCTAACGGAGGGAGTGATTCGTTTGTGAATGAATCCCCGTTATGAACGACTCGTTCACTTAGCTGACAATAATACAAGTTTCTTGTACTGCAGCATATTGTTGTCATATTTCATTTACATTGTTTGCTGATTTTATTCAACAAAACTAGCATAAGCTTTGAATTTAGTGCGAGTTGGTGCTACTTTGCCTTATGATCAGTATATTAAGAGACTGTATTATCATCAATAATGCTACTTGTTTAGCACAAAAGTTCGTAAAATACAAAAAACAAAAAACGTTAAAAACAAAATCTTACCTATGAAGTGTTGTTCGCCCGTTACTACACCCGTTCACAGCGCTAGGGTCCAGCATTTTCAGATTGGCTTTGGTCTTGACTAGTACAGTTGAATGACATTTGTTCTGGGAGCACTGTACAAATGTGGCGGCCCCAATGACGCATGCTCTGGGTCCATATGCGATATCTAGAGTATTTATCTATGCATAAAGGCTACAAACATCAGTGATCTCTGTGGCTCTGACACGCACGTGGAAACAGTGGGCGGGGAGAACCAGCTCATTTGCATTAAAGGCAAAGGCAACAAAAACAGCTACAATGTCTAAACAGCTCAAATTTCCCAAATTTAAAAAGGTATAATAAATATTCGGATGGGTATTTTGAGATGGGTACTTTTCTGGAGACACAAAAGACTTATATTAAATCTTGCAAAGGGGGTAAAATAGGTACCCTTTAAAGTGTAAACCCAAACAATTCACCCACCCAAATGACCTCAAAAATAGAAGTGGATTGAAATACTAGATGTAAACCAGAATGTGTTTCAATCATCATTTTGTGGTCAAAAATGCATCTTCATACACTACTAGGTGTGAACTGAGCCTTATTTAAGGTAAATTCAAATTGGGCAAACTGGACTGAAATTAAATCAGCGTTTTCAGTTAAATTCCGAATGGTCTTAATTAATGGAAATCTCTCTGTGTTTCTTTAAAGTCTCACTGGGATGGCCTGACCGGACGGCTGTGCTTCAACAGAACCACAGGTCTACGCACAGACTTTGATCTTGACATTGTCAGTCTTAAGGAGGACGGCCTTCAAAAGGTAAACCACAACACAAACACATAACAACTCTCTTGAATAGACACAACGTAGAGCACATATTTGATAACAAACATTGTGTTATGTCTTAAAGGTCCAGTGAAGTGCTTTGAAATGTGCAATTTTTATTCAATATTTGATGTAATCTCATGAAGAGATGATGGGACATAGAGTAACTCCTGCCCTTTGTGAAAAAAACAGCCAATAGAGTTTTGTTTTTCTCGCAGTTCTGCCAATGAAATCGGTTGAGCTCAAGCACATCAAACGGAAAGCAAATGAGAGGAAGGGGCGGGGAATCTAGAAGGCATTTGATTGGTCAAGATTTGATGAGAGGTTGCATGAATACATTAATTCAGTCAGGTGGAAGTGATAAACTGCAAGCTTTGGATGTTTAAATCAGTGCT
The DNA here is from genome assembly GCF_903798145.1 of Danio aesculapii. Taxonomy (NCBI): domain Eukaryota; kingdom Metazoa; phylum Chordata; class Actinopteri; order Cypriniformes; family Danionidae; genus Danio; species Danio aesculapii. The sequence goes on along the minus strand of NC_079450.1, from coordinate 52,868,876 downwards.
AATTGTGTCACTGTTTTGGAGCTAATTAGCTTATAGACATCTTTAAAACTTACATACTGATTCTAACATATATTAATATATTATTAAAAATATATTTTTAAATTTATTGGACATTTAAAGTTGTTCTTGCACAGATAGTAACCCGAGGAGAGTTCGAGTGGTTCAAACGACCCCCCCCCCCCCCCAACCCCCCATTATACTTTTAAACTGTTCCTTATATGAGCTCCTTTGTCCTGTTTTTGACAGCTGTGTCACTATAAATTATGAAAATGACTGCCCAGGCTTTAAGACCTGGTGAAATCATCTTATTATGGCTGTTTTCCAGCTTCATAACAAGTAGTACTTGAACTATGGTCCATGTTTTTACCTTCATGAAATCATATATTTTTAGTAATAACTTAATCAGTATTGGTGATTGCAAATAATTGTTTTTTAATGAGTCCATCTAGCTTTTCCCAGTACTGGGTTGCGGCTGAAAGGGCATCCGCTGTGTAAAACATATGCTGGAATAGTTAGCGGTTCATTCTACTGTGGCAACCCCTGATAAATAAGGGACTAGGCTAAAGGAAAATGAATGAATGAGTTCTTCTAGCTGCTTAAGAAGATGTGCAGTCTGTCTGAGATGTGATCAATAAGGAAGCTCGTCTTTCATGTTGACTTATATTGTAATGTTAAATAGAGAATTTTTTTTTTTTGAGTATTATTAACTTTAGACCTTAGTTTTAAAACACAAAATGTGAACCACTTAATATCCCTATATTACATTTTGTTTTATTATTACTATTAATATTATTATATTTTGTTTAGGGTTAACACAGGAAAAGTTATAAGTGCCAGACAGATTGTTTAATATTTAATTATATTATTTTATTATAATATAATTAAATATTAAACAATCTGTTTGGCACTTATAACTTTTCCTGTTTTACAATATAGTGGGGAAAATAAGTATTGCCACCATTTTTTTTGTGTGTGTGTTCATGTCACCATTGTCATGTCAACACCCCGGATGTTGATAACAACTAAAGAAATCCATACATGCTAAAAAATTATAATAACAATAAAATAAAATAAATAAATAAATCAAATTAGTTTACAAATTAAGTTATGTGAAAGGCCAGACAGAATCTGCGGACATTTTTTGCTGTTTCTGCTGAGAATTTTGTAAAAAATCGGCAGATTTATGCAGAATGATTTTATAAGTATCATTACTAAAACCTTAATGTATGAAATAAAAAATAATACCTTTTAAACTGTTATTTAATATTTACGATGCAAATCCAATTAGTTCCACTTGTTTGGTAAACAAAGCAAGTCTTTCATATAATATATTTACTTAAAGACATATACAATACTACTTTACAAATTGTACTGTAAATAAATCATATGAACATTTTAATATTATAATTATTATATTGCAATAAAATTAGTGAAATTAATTTAAAAACTGAATAAATATAAATTTACACACATTTACACAAGTAAATACATAGACTAAATGATAGGCTAAAAATCTGTAGAAATCTGGGCATAGTTGTGTGTAATGAAATGAAATGACGCAGGGAAAAAGTATTGAGCACATGAAGAAAGGAAGGTGTGGAAAGGCAGTGAATTCCAGACAGCAGCTGAAATCTCTCAGTAGTTCTTCAGCCACCCTCTGCCCTTCCTCAGTGTAAATGAATATTAGCTGCTTCAGTCCAACATCTACATTAGCAGGAGGATGAAGATGAAACCAGAGTGGACATTTCAGCAAGACAATGATCCAAAACTCAGCCAAGGGAACTCTGGAATGCTTTCAGAGAAAGAAAATCAAGCTATAGAATGGCCCAGCCAATCACCTGACTCGAATCCAATAAAAAATACAAAATGAAGATCAGATTTGATAGACGAGACCCACAGAAGCATCACGATTTTTACACTTAGTTGAAGCCTGAGCAATACATGTGACTTCATTGTCCATATGAGAGGCGTCTTTAAGCTGTCGTCACCAAAAAACCTTAAATATAAAGTATTAAATACGTTTGAGTAGTTGAGTACATTCTCCTTGTGTTATTCCATTGCTATTACACAGAACTCATATTTCAGATTTGTTTTTTGTTTTCTTTAATTTTTGTGTTTGTATTGTTTGGATTTTTACCAAAATCTGGTTCAATTCCATGTCAATAGCTCCTTTAGAAATATTCTCAGGAAAACACATTTCAAGAGTTCACACTTAGCTGATAATCAATAAAGTGTATTTGGCATGCTGTCCCGGGAGAGAGCCCTGAGCTCGTAATATCCTCGAGCCCGGGGCTCCCTCCCGTTAGAAGGGCGAGAGGGGAGTTCGAGCTCAGGTAGGTCTCGAGAACTCCCCTGTTGACGCCGCGTGAGAAGTGTAAACTAGGGTTGTTTTCGGTGATCATTTGGTTTAATCTATTTCTATGGTATATGTTTTTGGACGGTGGGAGGAAACCGGGGGACCCGGGGAAAACCCACGCGAACACGGGGAGAACATGTAAACTCCGCACAGAAACACCAACCAGCCTGATAGAAGGTTGGACCAGCGGTGTTCTTGCTGTGAGGCAACAGTGCTAGCCACTGTTGCCTCACGTGTCACCCTATCGGAAAAAAGAGGGAGGAAGTTGGGGTGGAAGGAGGGGGAAGCTTCAAGACGAAGATAACTGGAGTGAAAAACTCTGGTTATTTATAATACTTCCGTAATTATCTGATGGGTCACATTACGGAGCTAATGAGGAGCCAGCCGTGTTGATCATAAGCACGTGATCCTCTCGAAATGAGTTTATAAATAAACCACACGAAGTGTTTATTATCTACATTATCATATAATATTATTTATAAAAAAATTATATAAAGCTTACATTTTAAATACATATGTGTAAATAAATACTTTAGTTGTAAAGCTGTATGTTAAGCAATTATAAACATTTAAAAACTGCATATTGTAATACTGTCATGGATTGGTCAGGCTCTCACGACCCCCACTCACGAAGATCACCATCACCTGACTTCTAATGAGCACACAGCTGCATCACATTCACGAGCACCAGATAAAAGCACAGCACTCCAGTCGCTCATTGTCCGGGCTCGTCTCGACGAAAGCGGACAACTGAGCGACCACTCAGCGTAGTCATCCTCAGCTAAAACAAACGATTTACTTACCTGTTCTCTTTGTATTCCTCCTAGTCTTCCTGGTCCTCCCGAATCGTCCTGTCTTCCAGTCCTTCCAAGTCTGTGTCATCCTCTGTCAGCTGTATCTGGTGTGTGCTGTCCATCCTCGTGTATTCCTGTTACCCAGCCACGGAGGAAAAGACCCCAACATCATTCCTGATCCTCCTGGCTATCCTTCATGTGCTCCTTGTTGTCATTTAATAAACACCCTAACGTTTCCTTACCTCTGTCTCCTGTCCGCTTCATAACAGAAGCCCGGACCTTTAACGACGACAACATGAGCACCCCCGATCACCTTCAAGAGCTGGTGGACCAGTTGAAGCGGATTCTACAGCCACCAGCTCCACTTTCCAACGCACCACCAGCACCGAGCACTTCCGCCTCCACAGTTTCTTCTTCGGCCCTTCCTTCCAGTCCCATGGCCCGACCAGCGCCCTACTCAGGCGGAGCGGGGGAGTGCAATGGTTTTCTGTTACAATGTTCCCTCATATTCGAAATGCAACCTTCTCTATATCCCACAGATAAGTCGAAGATCGCCTACATCGTATCTCTACTCTCTGGACCTGCACTTAAATGGGCTGAGACGATCTGGAACCAAGCCGGGCCGGTCATGAATTCCATCACTACCTTCACGGAGTATTTCAAAGAGGTGTTTGGACGTTCTGATGGGGAAGTAGCCGCTGGAGAGCAGCTGTATCATCTAAAGCAAGGTACTCTATCTACACAGGAATATGCTCTCCGGTTTCGCACTCTAGCAGCTGCAAGTGGATGGAATGAGAGATCGTTGTTGACCACGTACCGGCTCGGCTTGGAACCCACGCTCCGAATCCAACTGGCCACATTAGATGATACAATGGGTCTGGAGAGATTCATCCAACATTCTCTCCGATGTTCCGATCGTCTCCGTTCCTATCAACAGGACACCATCACCCCCTCGTCTGCACTCCTCCAATCGCCTGAGTCAACAGCCTCTCCAGAACCAGAACCCATGATAATAGAGTCTGGAAGACTGACATCAGCGGAACGACAGAGGAGGCTGACCCGGGGTCTGTGTCTATACTGCGGTGTCAGTGGACACACCCGTATGGAGTGTCCCCTTCGTCCCATTCGGACTTCAGTGAGTGTATTCAGTACGAATATTGAACAATGTAAACCACTTACTACCACCGTACAAATAACTACTGCCTCTATTTCTCTCCTTGTCACAGCCCTCATCGACTCCGGGTCAGCAGGGAACTTCATCTCCCAATCCCTCTGTCGTCAACTCCACCTCCGTACTGAGGCGTCCTCGCATATATACCAGATACAACCGATAACCCAGTGCACTCGATCTTCGACCCGTATCCATCGACAATGCGAAGACATCCTTCTTCAAGTGGGGTTGTTACATCAAGAGAGGATTCAATTTCTGGTTCTGGAGGGTGCAAATATGGACATCATTCTAGGGCGCCCGTGGCTGGTGAAGCACGATCCCATCATCTCTTGGGGCACAGGAGAGATAAAGAAATGGGGATCTGGATGTACACCTGCCTGTTTTCCAAATCTCCCTCTTCAAGGTCGGAACCCCATTTCTTTGTTTGCAACATCGGTCGAGAGCCCTCCTGAGAAGCAGTCTATCCACATTCCTAAGGAGTACAGCTCCTTTCATGATGTCTTCTGCCCCAAGAGAGCTTCCCAGCTACCGCCGCATCGGCCATGGGACTGCGCGATCGACCTAGTTCCAGATGCCCAGTTGCCAAGAGGTAGGATCTACCCGCTCTCGCTTCCAGAGAATCAGGCAATGGAAGATTACATAAGGGAGGCTCTGAGTCAGGGGTACATACGTCACTCAAAATCACCAGCCGCCTCAAGCTTCTTCTTTGTGGCCAAGAAGGACGGAGGGCTGCGTCCATGCATCGACTACAGGGTCCTAAATAACGGTACAGTAAAATACCGATATCCCCTTCCTCTGGTACCAGCCGCTTTGGAACAGCTCCGAGAAGCTAAAGTCTTCACTAAATTGGACCTCCGCAGCGCGTATAATCTGATAAGAATACGTGAGGGGGACCAATGGAAGACAGCATTCGTGACCCCTACTGGCCACTATGAATATGAGGTCATGCCTTACGGTCTGGTCAACGCCCCCTCCGTATTCCAAAACTTCATTCATGAAGTCCTCCGGGAGTTTCTTCACCACTGTGTAATAGTGTACATAGATGACATCCTCATTTACTCCCGGAGTGAGGCCGAACATCGCCAACACGTTGCGGAGGTCCTACACACATTGAGAGAACATCACCTCTACCTCAAAGCGGAGAAATGCTCATTCCACCAGAAGTCGATTCATTTCTTGGGATACATCATTGACCAAACCGGTATACGTATGGATGGGAAGAAAATTGAGGCTGTTCTATCCTGGTCAGAACCCACTTCCATTAAGGAGCTCCAGAGGTTTCTTGGGTTGCTAACTTTTATAGACGGTTTATCAAGGACTACAGCAGGATTACATCACCTCTCACTAATCTCCTCAAGGGTAAACCCAAAGGACTGGAGTGGACCAAAGAAGCAGCCGCAGCCTTCCGCCTTCTTAAGAAGGAGTTCACAAGGGCCCCACTCCTGACTCATCCTGACCCAAATCTTCCTTTCGTGGTGGAAGTGGACGCATCCACCACCGGCGTCGGGGCAGTATTATCTCAACATCATGATACACCGCCCCGACTGCATCCCTGTGCCTATTTCTCTCGGAAGTTGAGCCCGGCGGAGCAGAATTACAGCATAGGAGACAGGGAGCTTCTAGCAATCAAGCTAGCCTTGGAGGAGTGGCGTCACTGGTTGGAGGGAGCCAAACATCCGTTCCAGGTGATCACAGATCACAAAAACCTCCAATACATCAAAGAGGCCAAGAGACTATGTCCACGTCAAGCCAGATGGTCACTTTTCTTCTCACGTTTTGATTTCTCCATTTCCTATCGTCCAGGACCCAAGAATCTAAGAGCAGACGCTCTCTCTCGTTTACACGAGCATCACGATCATGAAGAACTCCCAACGAAGATTCTCCCGAACACATCTCCATTTGTCCGATCACCTGGAACGCTCCTCCAGTCGTTGCCACTCCGGAAGCCCCTGCTCCGCCGGGATGCCCTCCTCATCGGCAGTTCATACCACCTGAACACCGGGTAGATCTGATCCACTCCTTACATACCTCGCTAGGCACTGGACATCCAGGGATCAACAATACTCTCTCGCTAGTATCCCAACGATTCTGGTGGCCAAACATGGCAAGGGATGTGAGGCAATATGTTCAGGGCTGTAAGGACTGTGCCCAATCCAAGAGCCCACGTCATCTACCCGCTGGAAAGCTCCATCCCTTGCCGATTCCGAACCGTCCCTGGTCACACCTAGGAGTGGACTTTATCACTGATCTCCCTTCGTCAGAAGGTAATACCTGTATTCTAGTCATAGTAGATAGATTCTCAAAGTTTGTCAAACTAATCCCTCTGAAAGGTCTTCCCACAGCCTTTGAAACTGCCGACAATATCTTTAATCAAGTCTTCAGGTCATTTGGTATTCCAGAAGATATTGTGTCGGACAGAGGTCCACAGTTCATCTCACGTCTATGGAAAGCCTTCTTCAAGCTCCTAGGTGTGGCCGTCAGCCTCTCTTCTGGATATCATCCCCAAACCAACGGGCAGACAGAGAGGAAGATTCAGGAGGTGGGACGGTTCCTGAGGACCTTCTGCAGTGGTCACCAGAACTCCTGGAGCCAGTATTTGGCTGGGCAGAATATGCCCAAAACTCACTGCGGCAACCCTCCACCGGACTCCACGCCATTCCAGTGCGTCCTGGGCTTCCAACCACCGCTCTTTCCCTGGGATGGCGAACCATCTGATGTCCCCGCAGTGGATCACTGGTTCCGGGAGAGCGAGAGAGTCTGGGACGAGGCTCATCAACATCTGCAGAGGGCAGTCCGTCGAAGCAAGGTAACCGCCGATAGGAGAAGGTCTGAAGAACCCAGATACACACCCGGACAAAAGGTGTGGCTATCCACCCGGGACATACGCATGCGACTGCCCTCTCGCAAGTTAAGTCCCCGATTTGTTGGTCCCTTCACCATCGTGGAACAGGTTAACCCCGTCACCTACAAACTACAATTACCCTCTCACTACCGTATTCACCCTACATTCCACGTATCACTCCCTGAAACCCTATCACGATCCTGTTCTTCCCTCCACAGAGCCTGACCACGAAGAGGAACCCCCTCCTCCACTGCTCCTAGAAGAAGGAGCCGTCTACGCAGTGAAGGAGATCTTGCGTTCCCGACGTCGTGGTGGCCAGTTGGAGTACCTGGTGGACTGGGAAGGGTACGGCCCCGAAGAAAGGACATGGGTTCCCAGAGCTGATATTCTCGATCCTAGTCTCATGGTGGAGTTTCATGAGAGCCACCCTGAGTTCCCAGCGCCTAGAGGCAGAGGGAGACCACCACGGCGTCGGAGGTGTCGGCCCTCAGGAGCGGGCCCTGGGGAGGGGGGTACTGTCATGGATTGGTCAGGCTCTCACGACCCCCACTCACGAAGATCACCATCACCTGACTTCTAATGAGCACACAGCTGCATCACATTCACGAGCACCAGATAAAAGCACAGCACTCCAGTCGCTCATTGTCCGGGCTCGTCTCGACGAAAGCGGACAACTGAGCGACCACTCAGCGTAGTCATCCTCAGCTAAAACAAACGATTTACTTACCTGTTCTCTTTGTATTCCTCCTAGTCTTCCTGGTCCTCCCGAATCGTCCTGTCTTCCAGTCCTTCCAAGTCTGTGTCATCCTCTGTCAGCTGTATCTGGTGTGTGCTGTCCATCCTCGTGTATTCCTGTTACCCAGCCACGGAGGAAAAGACCCCAACATCATTCCTGATCCTCCTGGCTATCCTTCATGTGCTCCTTGTTGTCATTTAATAAACACCCTAACGTTTCCTTACCTCTGTCTCCTGTCCGCTTCATAACAAATACATCTTAGTAAATATTTTAGTGCAGAAAAATATGATACCAGCCGACAAGCTAATCCAGCAAAAATAAAGGCTTATAATGTGACAAAAAAAGGGTTTTGAGAAAAGAACCACCCATTTCACCAGGCTGGCTACGGGCCTGAGCACATATATGATAACAAAGCTCTTGTTCTGTCTTAAAGCTGTTCTTGCACAGCGGGAGGGACGAAATGATCAAAAGCTGTTGTCTTCAGCTAATGCGTGCCTGTTAAACAACATGCAATAACTCACTTTTGTTTTGCATATTGGATTATGCCAGAAACTCACACGCTGCCTCAAAACAAAACAAAAAATGTCTCTAAGTATTGTTTCTTCCCTTAAAATAACCTTCTGAAGTAGCAGTAACTGAAAGCCTCTTGCACCTTGTCTCATTTGGTCACCGTTGCCGTGCAAATAAAGAGCAATTTGTGTCTTCCGTTTAATTTACCTCCTAACAAGGAAGCAAATGAGGTGTTTAAACATAAGCATAAGTTAGTGGATCATAAAGCAAATTGGATTAGTGTACAAAGCGATGTTAATTACAAGCCTCCGTTAATGACCGGCTGAAGTTTCACGTAGCATGCTTTGCTGCTGGAATGGGGTATGCGAATATATGTGGAATGTAATGTAAAGTCATGTAAGATTAGAACTGCTGTTTTATTGATTAGTCAATGAATTGTCTGGTGGAGTGTGGCAAAGCGCAAAGTAAAGGCTGATTTATACTTCTGAATCGAGTGATCGGCGTGATCCACTGCGCATGCCTTGTATGTAGTCTTTTATACTTATACAATAACACCTTCAAAACGATAGCTGCCATTAGTGTCGTTCCTCTGTGTCGCGTTTCTTCGCGGGTGTTTTGTTTTTTCTGAACGCTACTTTAACGTACAAGTAACTCAAACTCGCTCATTCAAAGGGAGTAACAGTGCAATAACTTTAATCATAAGGTAAACACAAAACATCTTGAGCTCCTTTACAGGACTCAACACTAAGCGCTGGCTCCATCACCGTGCATTCACACAGGGTTCCCGCGGGTCCTTAAAAAGTTTTTAAATGTCTTAAATTTAAATCCGGGAAATTAAGGTCTTAAATTGTCTTTAAATTTACCGTAAAGTGGCTGTTAGGTATTAATTTTTCAGCCGGTGTCCTTAATGACGGTAGGGAAGCACAGTGGTCCACCGTAAAACATCTAATAGTTGATTCATTTAGTATGTGTGAAACCAACACAATCTCACGGCAAGTCGTAACTTTTTTTTTTAGTTGCTAATTCGTACGAATTCGTACAATCTAATTCGTACAATTTGGTACGATTTGCTTATCCTCCAATGACGGTTGGGTTTAGGGGCGGGGTTAGGTGCCATGCCTCCTTTTTAAAATCGTACCATTTCGTACGACTGAACTCGTACGAGTTCGTACGAATTAGCCACTAAACTGTCGAAACGTAAAATACTTACGTTTTCTCGTGAGATCAGGCTGGTGAAACAGGAGCGAAATGACAGTCTCCGTGATCTATTAGCTTATTACGGGTCGGTCGGCTACAGACGCTTACGTCGGTCTGCACCTGCTTGCTGTCATTACGCGGTTGTTGAGGTGAGGTTCAAAATGCAACGATAAGAAACTGTACATTTAACGACGTGGCAATGAGGCAATGTGTAAATTCTGTAAAAAGACCTTTTCGTTAGGGACCGTGGGGCTCAAAGCCGTGTTGAAAACGCGACGCGTGCCGCTTTGTTTACGGATTTAAATGCGTTTGTGAGCTCGCGATCCTCTGCCGTTTGTAGTTGCTATGGCCACCGTCAGCTGTTCGTACAGTACACACGTGTGGCAAGTTTCAAAATAGTTCAGCTTCTGCCACTGTGTGGATTAATACTGAATGTCTGTTGTTGTTTTTATATATGGTTAAGAGTAGAGGAATATGCTGGTGTTAAACTGCATTGCTTTAATGCACTCCTGCATTGGGCTCACACATACACTCTGCACTCTGACTACTTTAAAATTGTTGATAAGCCGTGGTGGACGTTTCTCTCGGTCTCGTGCTGAACGCAATCGACCAATTGCAACAGACTGGGTCATCGGACCAATCACAGCAGATTAGCCTCATGCTAAGGAGGGGTTTGGGAACAAATGAATCACTGAACAAATCATATGGGAGTCGTTAGGATAATTAGGTAAAAATAAATGCACATAATAAGTCAATGAAAGTGTTTTTAGATCTTGTCTACATATCAGACTGTTGTTGGAAACCCCCAAAACCAAAACATGACCCTTTATAATGCATAATAGGGGCTGTTTAAATCATATGCATATGTAGTATGGTGTTGTCGGATGTTGTGTAACTCTAAGATTTGGGCTTTATGAATATTATAAGTTGTGATGATGCAGATGTGGGCAGCCTCCAGACGGAGATAGATACGGACAGCTATGTGGCTATTTGCAGAAATGATTTGTTGAGGAGTGACTGAACAATATGCAGAACTTCCTCTTTCTCGCTGCAGGGGATTGTTTGTGCAAAACTAGCTTAATTTGCTCAGATTCGCTGTGTGCTGATATTAGTGGGATTATTCACAGTACAACTATTTCAACTCCCTCTGCTGTCTGCCTCTTACTGCGTGTGCGTGTCTGTGTGTGTGTCTGTGTGTGTGAGTATGTTTGTGCTTTAATTAATTGTAAGCTCTTTTTTTTTTCTTGGTCATGTTTTGATTCCAATATCCCTCGAGTCAGATAGAAGACTGTGGCTGAAATAGATTCACTGATTGATAAATCAACCGAATTGGTCCCACTGCAGAGTTAAACAAATAGCTCAAGATAATACTGAGCAATTCCTTTTTCTCATAAGTGGGGTTTTTGATTTGGATAGTGCGGTTAAGTAATTTATTTATTTATTTATTTATTTTTTTTGACACTATATGCTTAATATGTTTCTGATAATAATAATAATAATAATAATAATAATAATAATAATAATAATAATAATAAAATAAATAAATAATAATAATAATAATAATAATAATAATAATAATAATAATAATAATAATAATTAGTAGTAGTAGTAGTAGTAGTTGTATTAATAAGTATAATTATTCATTAATAATTATTATCAATAAAGATTGTAATAATAATAATAATAACAATAATATTTATTTATTTATTTATTTGATTTTGACAAACATATACAGTGTACAGATTATATTTGGATACAAAATTAACTAAAAACATTTGTTTGTGAACAAATGTTAATTTTTTTTATTTATAATTACATTTATATTTTTATTTATTTTTATTAATTTTTTTTTAAATTAATTAACTTGTGTATTTATTTATTTATTAATTATTTATTTACTTCCGACAAACATATAATATACAATTTTATGTTTGGGTACAAAAATAACTCAACAAATTTATTTGTTTATTTATTTATTAATTTATGTAATTATTTAGATTGAGATTTTTTCAATAATTCATTCATTTATTCATTCATTTATTTATTTGATTTTGACAAACATACAGTGTACAGTTTAAATATCACTATATAATATACAGTTTTAAATATGGATACAAAAACAACAGCAACATATTTGTTTGTAAACAAATATTTTATTATTTATTTATTTATTTATTCATTCATTCATATTTGTATTTATAGTTATATTTTTATTAATTGAATAATTTATTAATTTATTATTAATTTATTTTTATTTATTTTTTTAATTATTCATTCATTCATTTTCTTTTCGGCTTAGTCCCTTTATTATCTGGGGTCACCACAACGGAACATGCAAACTCCAATTATTATTATTATTATTATTATTATTATTATTATTATTATTGTTATTGTTATTATTATTATTATTATTATTATTATTATTATTATTATTATTATTATTATTATTGTTATTATTATTATTATTATCATTATCATTATTATTATTATTATTATTATTATTATTATTATTATTGTTATTGTTGTTATTATTATTATTATTGTTATTATTATTATTATTATTATTATTATTATTATTATTATCATTATTATTATTATTATCATCATTATTATTATTATTATTATTATTATTATTATTATTATTATTATTATTATTATTATTGTTATTGTTATTACTGTGGTAGTTCATTCTGTGGTGACCCCTGATCAATAAAGGACTAAGCCGAAAAAAAAATTAATGAATCATTCTTGACATTTGTAATAATTGAACAGTAGAATGTTTGCTGATCTGCCCACTTTATTTCATGTAATAAAGTTTTGCATGTATAGTATGTTTAAGAATGTTTCCATCTATTTCCATATATTTTTTACAGTTATTTATATTGATTTATTTATTGCAATGCAAAACATTAATTGTTTGTTTGTTGTTGTTTTTCTTTTAAAAATATATTTATGCTCCACAGATTTACAGAGTTTGCAGTTTTCTTAGAAACGAACCCTGCTGTGATTTGTTTATAGATAATGCTGCATATTAAGCTGGGAAAGGAGTATTCGGGCACCGGAAAAAAGCACCTTTAATAATAACAGCTACAGCATTATCAGATTGTACGTTCCACGCTTTTTCCTTTGTTCAACATTTTCTTTGGCGAAATTGAATTGGGAAGCAATCTCCTTTTGGTGGAATTGTCCTTCCTCTATGTTAATGTATTCAGAGTGTATGCAAGGGCCTGGATACTCCTGCACAACCCTATTGGCATAAAAACACAAGAGCCAATCAGCTAATGCTTCTGGATGAGCTCAGCACACGGCCGCTAATGCACTTTTTGCAATGTGGATGGGTCACGCAGGTAAGCCAAACACACTCTGAATGAACAAATTTCATCTTTTTCTAGGTGGGCAAGTGGAGTGCATCCGGAGGGCTCAACATCACAGAGGTTCCACGGCAGAACGGCATGAACATCACAGACTCGCTCTCCAACCGCTCGCTGGTCATCACCACCATACTGGTAAGATCATTAGAAGGCACGTGCAGATATCTGCTGATTTTTCTGCCCATTATTGAGTCTATTTGTCATTAACGCATGGAAATGTGTGATGTGCGGATCGATACTAAAATATCGATATCTCCGATAGTAGCTTTGTATGTTCTAGAATCGATTATCTTATCAAAATATCACTATTTTAGTAATTTGAAGCAAATATGTAGTTTATTTGGGAATAAAAATACAGTGGAAAGTAACCACAATTACCCTAGTTTATCTGAATAATGCCAACATAGTCGGAACTACTTGTTCTTCCGCCTGCCAAGTCATGCGCGTAATATGGCACTATACAACTGCAGAGCATGCTAGCTAGTCACTCAGTCCACTGGCACATGTTGTTCAGTAGTGATGTGCGATACCACTGATCTCCTATCTGATCCGATACCAAGTAAAATGAAGGCGAGTATCGGCGATACCGATCCGGTACCAATACTTTGTCCAAAATTACTGTTTGGGAAATTTAAGTAACAAGTAGTGTACTTAAAAATGTCACTTTACACTGAATATTCCTACTGAAAAAAAACAGCTTAAACCAGCCTAGGCTGGTTGACTGGTTTTAGCTGGTTGACCAGCCTGGTTTTAGAGGGGTTTTGGCCACTTCCAGGCTCCAGCCATTTACAGCCTGCTCCTAGCTGGTCAGGCTGGAAAATGACCTGCTAAAACCAGCTTAACCAGCCTGGTTTAAGCTGGACATAGCTGGTTTTGGCTGGGCTCCCAGCCTGGCTAGGCTGGTCAAGCTGCTTTTAGCTGGTTTTAGCTGGGATAAGACATATACGGGTTATTTTTGTTTATTGTTTATTGATGAGTTATCATACAAAAAAAGGAGCCAACTTACATATTTATTGACAGCATTTGAGCATGTATATCTTAAAATATGGAATAAAATCACTGTCATAAATATTTCGTGCGTAAATAAAATTCACGCACCTGTAATTCTAAAATCGTAAAGGAAAACGGAACGCACTCGTAATTTTAAGTTCTGCGCTCGCTGCATGTGACGTTAATTTACAATTTGCTAGCTCACTATCCTCTGCCCATTCTTCATTATTTAATTTTGATTCTGTAAAATGTCCAAGAAACACAACGAAAATGGACCTCATCAAGCCTCAACCTGTATTACAGCTCATGACGGACATTTCTCAATGAGGGAATAACAAAAATCTTACCTGAGATGGTGGTGGGAGCTTGAGTGCCCAGCAAGCGCACCGTTGTGGCACTATCTAGGTACAGGAGAAAATGTGGCCATGTGGCTGTATTTTGGGGGCTTGGATTTTTGTGACAATGATAAAACAACGGAAAAAGGTTCAAAATCTTCAAGGGGACCGGATTAACATGTCACTAAACCAAAAGGTGTGAATTTTTATTGTTTTATGTTAAAATGTTCAGGCAGGCATTTTAAGATATACAGTTGAAGTCAGAATTATTAGCCCCCCTTTGATTTTTTTTTTTTCTTTTTTAAATATTTCCCAAATGACGTTTAACAGAGCAAGAAATTTTTCACAGTAGGTCTGATAATATTTTTTCTTCTGGAGAAAGTCTTATTTGTTATAAACGCAGTTTTGAATTTTTTAAAATACATTTTAAGGTCAATCTTATTAGCCCCTTTAAGCTATATATTTTTTCAATAGTCTACAGAACAAACCATCATTATACAATAACTTGCCTAATTACCCTAACCTGCCTAGTTAACCTAATTAACCTAGTTAAGCCTTTAAATGTCACTTTAAGCTGTATAGAAGTGTTTTAAAAAATATCTAGTCAAATATTATTTACTGTCATCATGACAAAGATAAAATAAATCAGTTATTAGAAATGAGTTATTAAAACTATTATGTTTAGAAATGTGCTGAAAAAAAATCTTCTCTCCATTAAACAGAAACTGATGAAAAACATAAACGGGGGGCTAATAATTCTGACATCAACTGTACATGCTCAGATGCTGTCAATAAATATGTAAGTTGGCTCTTTTTTGTATGATAATTCTTCATCAATAAACAAGAATCACCCGTAATATGTCTCGTATTCAGTATTAAGTGACACTTTTAAGTACACTATTTGTTACTTCAATTTCTCTAACAGTAATTTTTGGGCAAAGTATTGGTATCGGATCCGTATCGCCGATACTCGCCTTCATTTTACTTGGTATCGGATCGGATAGGAAACCAGTGGTATCGCATATACAGTAGTGTGCAAATGTCCATCACAAGCTTTGGGCGGCTAAGACTTTTGATGGTCCGTTTGTTGAATTTAAGTTACATTGCATCTACATGCCAACTAATTCTCAATAGATTATAAGTAGACTGCTAGGTTGGGGTTGGGGTTAGTGTAAGTTGACATGTACTTGCAAAGTTTCTTATAGTGAGTTAAATGTCTGTTTAACAGCAGTATCAAGAGATATTAAGCAGACAGTCTACTAATACGCAAATGGACCATCAAAATAAAGTGTTACCAATCTGTCTATATAAAAGGTATGGAGCAAGTGCAGGGTCATCACTTTTGGGTGAACTCTACCTTCAGTATACAAACAGAAAATATTGGAAATATGTGCATGATATTCAGAACAAAATTACTTTTGGAATACTAGCATCAAAAGTCTGTGTTTAGCGTTAGCTCTTAAGCACCAAGCAATAGCTTGAACTATCGTTTTTGTCTTTTCTGAAATCACAAGCCACTTAAAATCAAGCATATTCCAGTATTTCTAAGAGTTTATTTACAGTGTATACTCTCAAAATCATTCTGCCTAAATCCGCAGATATTGTTTTACAAACTTCTGCGCAGAAATAGCAAAAGATTGCCACAGATTCTGTCTGGTTCTGGTCATCGGCACGAGTGCTCATTCTCCAAATTTCACTTTCTTTTCTAGTGTTCTTCAGCTCATTTTAGGTCAGCGTATGAGCTGCTTTTCAAGTAATGAAACATGTACATGCTCCAGATTCTCATTTCCTCTCAGTGAAATGCCAAATAGCTCTGTCCCTTTCAGCGTCTCAGTCCTTGAAATAAATTGACCTGGCTGAATCAACAAAACAAGGTGTCTTGCCTGGTTTAAAACAAAGTTCGAGGCTCAACCTTCCTCTCTGACAGCTTTAGTAAGCAGAATAACAATCATGGATGGGAAATAGCAGCAGCTCTGAGCTTACTTTTGCAATCTGAATTTGGAAATGAAACTTAAATGGATATATTACTCACAGTGCTAATAAACTTTGACATTTATTTCTTCTGTTAAACAAAAAACACAGCATATTCTGAAGAATGTTGGTATTTATTTGTTTTACAAAATGTAAATGTAACTCGCGGCTGAACTATCATAGTACGATGCATCGTTTGGGAAAAGAACGATGTAGTGACAAGTGTTTCCCAAATCCCCTAGTTTCTCTGTCACAAATCCATCGCTTGAACCACGTTAGTTATAATGTAAAACGCCCATAATGATGCTCTAAATTGGGTGGAGTAACTAATTCTTTAGAGAAGAACCCCTTCATTTCTTTGTGCAAATGAAAACTCATGAATTAAAAAAAAATCTAATATTAGTTTTGTCAATAACATGCACTCATTTTTCCATATTAATTGACAAAAGCTGCCACATATTCTAATATCATATATAAATTATAGAAATAAATAATGAGGGTATTTATAAGGAAATTACATGTAATATTTATTATTAAGAAATTAAAATTTCTACTTTAATAATAATATTAATGATGATGATGATTGTTATTATTATTATTATTATTATTATTATTATTATTATTATTATTATCATCATCATCATCATCATCAAGTAGGATATTGTTTATTTATTTTTTATTTTTTATAAAAATCTACTTTTACAATTTGACACATTCAAACCACTGCAGAAATGTTCTAACCAACAGGCCCATGTCATATACAGTACAGATACTTAATAAATAACCTACTATAAATTAAAAGCATTAACGTGTGCTGTGTTTTTGTTTTCACAAGCTTTGGTAATGTAACATAAATTCCGCTTTTAAATAATAAGTCAACAATAGGTTTCGTCATGAGCCACGGCTGTGTTCAAAATGACATCAATGTTTTCAAAGTGCACTGCGAAGGGAGCACGATTGTAAACATGAAGATCACTAAAACTGAACTGTAAAAATAGAGCATACCAGAGGTGTAGTTGCAAGCGTACAAGTGTGCAATGCAGTTTGCAAATGTTCATTAGAATGATGGATTTGGGAAACGTCAAATCAACGAAACATGTTTGTAATGACAGAACTTGCGACCTTAGTTGGCTAACGATGGGTTTCGAAATCGCACTTCTGGTCGACTGAAGTGTATATTGCGCCCTCCAGTGTATTAACGCGAGAAGAAGACGTGCAAGAGAAATTTGTGATTATCAAAAAGCGTACACAGCGCCCTCTGGTGGATTTGCAAGAACAAAAACTGAGCAGATGTACCTCCAGTTACGTATTTCACTGTCCCCAGAAATGTAGACCTGGGTACATATCTGCAGTGAGCATGGGTTGAAATAATCACTGTAGTCTCCATAGACTGCCTTCTTCTGAGACACTTCTTTTGACATTTTCAGTTTTTCACAATATAACATTAGTACTGTTTTGAATATGCCACTATGCTGATGCCACTTTAGCTCCACCTTCTTTAAAAAAAGCTAAATATCATTTGAATTTAAAGTGACAGTCACAGAAATTGCACAATTTGAATCAAAGTTTCACATTCATGGCATAGTTTCACATTCGCAACTTCTTACACACACTCTAGGAACATCAGAAACTTATTTTACATCTTGTAAAAAGGATATTATTCCCTTATTATTTCCCTTGATACTTAAAGTAGAGCCCAACACATTTCAACTGCTTTAATTTAACAGCACAACATTATGTGTAAATTAATAAGCGTATGATGCAGTTCAGTTCAGATTAAACATTTTGATTGATTTGATTTGATTGATTGATTGATTGATTGATTGATTGATTGATTGATAACCTTAAAAATAAGCAATATGCTTGAATGGCTACCCTTACAGATACCTTAATCAGTCAGAATACTTGTTGGATAATTCCACTTATTCTTTCCAACTTAGTTACCTCCATGAGATATCTTCAGAGATGTACCAGAGATGTACGGCCTTAACTTGCTTTTACAGGCAGATGCTTTCTGTTAAATTCTGCCTTGCCCAATGTCATTCGCTCGATAATAGACATGTCTTAAAATACATTGCTTTCCCTTTCAACACTGCATTCTCACAAAGGCCCCGAGGGCTGCATTTATGCATGTCGCAGGAATGTTTAGGGATTTTTTTTGTGCTACTGAAAAGAGCGTCCTCTGACTTATTTTGGACAGGCGTATGAGTTATCAACAGGGATAAACACTGTCATTAAATGTGGACTGAGCTGCAAGGCTATAATTATGAGTTAAGGTCTTTGATAGGATATAATCAGGGATTTTCTAGTACAAAGCAGTGGTCATGGGTTTTGTTGTCTACGATGGCAACCAAGAATGTTGTGCTTTTTAAAAACATTAAACAGGGGTATTAAATAAATGTAAAAAAAATCTGAATACAAATTAATAATAACCTAGAAAACAATGGAGGAAATGTTTCAACATTTTTAAGCCTCACTAAAATGTTTCTTAAAAAATATTGATACAATTTAGCTAAAAATAACTACCTAATAATATAGTACGGTCATATAATGGGCTACATGTATGGAGACTTTTATTTTGAATAAGCCCACTTAAGTGGTGACTGTTGTGCCATTATAAACTCACCACATTTAAGATCTGGTTTCTTTCAAGTCAATGATCTTCACTGCCTTATTGAGATATGATATAAAGGGCTCTATTTTAATGATCTAGGCGCAAAGTCTAAAGTGCACGGCGTGTGTTAAAGTGCATTAAGGCTGTGTCCGAATCCACTTTGCTATTTTATGGACAGAAAAATATGCTCTGCGCCATGGCGCATGGTCTAACAGGGTTGTGCTTATTCACTTAATGAGTTCTTGGTGTGTTTTGAGCATAACATGCATTAAACCAATCAAAGTCTTCCATTCCCTTTAAGAGTCATTTGCGTTGCACCATGGTGCATTTGCTATTTACATGGTGGAGTTTGTAAGTGGAAAACTGAACGGTCTCTTCCATTTGGCCTCTTTACTTTCTCTTTAACTTACTTTTACTCTTTACTTTGTTCCTTCACTTTGGTGGAGTGAGGAAACGGTGAAAACTCACTCCTAGACATCCATTAGCCGACATATTTAATATTATTTATTAAGCACAAAGATTTGTTTCAAAACTATTTCTAAATTCAGTTCTAATTTCCAGCAAATAAATAAATTAACAATAATAACAAAGTGTGCCCCATATAGTCCAAAACCCTACAGGTGGACAAATCTAAACTTGTTTTTATTAAAACAAATATAAATATGTACTGCTAATAATACTGCTAATAATAATAACATTATACAAATGCAAATTGTCATGAAAATAAAGAGATTTTTATATTTATGTCAAAAAAATATATATATAAATATATATATATATATATATATATAACATTTTAATCCTTTAATTGTTTTCAAATGTAAAGATATTCGTGTATTGCTAATTGTATATCCTGTGTGTATTAAGCAATGTGTAAGCATTTGGACCCGCATAGGCACATAACTAACACGCTCTGCACTGGACTTTACAGTAAATTCTAGTTGGTCAATGGCTTTTTAGTTCCTCCAAACAGCAACGCACTAACAATGCACCTTAACGCACCTCCTTTATAGACCGGAACACCCATGAGTCCACAAAGTGGCCAAAATTGATTTGCTATTTAAACAACGTGGCACAAAACATGAAAATTAGGGTGCTGGTCTGAAAATAGCAACAAATCGCACCATACAAGTGTTGATAGGGCCAAAAAAGAGTCTCAAACTAGACATGCATCACTGCATTAAATGACATAGTTCAGTGGCATGTCTTTAAAATACGTAAATTTATTTTACAACAGTATTTTATATGGACTTTCAGCTCTCGCCTGCTGCTCCTCATGTCGCTTGTGTTTAAATCTCGTTTTCCACTTAAACAACTAAATGAATGCCTAAGTATATTTCACAGGATATATTTTAATTAAATTACATTATTGATGCTGTAAAAGAAATCTTATGAAAAAGAAAATAATCACATTTGTCTATCACCGGAAGTTTATCGGTGGCTGAAAAACCCTATAACTCATTGCATCAGCTAATACATAACAACCTAGAAACTTTTATTATGCTTTCTCATATCATCTCGCAACTGACACATACAGTTGAAGTCAGAATTATTAACCCCTCCCCCCTTTTTTTATATTTCCCAAATGATGTTTAACAGAGCAAGGATATTTTCACAGTATGTCTGATAATATTTTTTCTCCTGGAGAAAGTCTTATTTGTTTTATTGTGGCTAGAATGAAAGCAGTTTTTAATTTTTTAAAAACCATTTTAAGGTCAAAATTGTTAACCCCTTTAAGCTAATTTTTTTTCGATAATCTACAGAACAAACCATCGTTAAACTATAACCTTGCTTAATTACCCTAACCTGCCTAGTTAACCTAATTCACCTAGTTAGCCTTTAAATGTCACCTTAAGCTGTATAGAAGTGTCTATATAGTCAAATATTATGTACTGTCATCATGGCAAAGATAAAATATATCAGTTATTAGAAATGAGTTATTAAAACTATTATGTTTAGAAATGTGTTGAACAAATCTTCTCTTCGTAAAACAGAAATTGGGGCAAAAAATAAACAGGGGGGCTAATAATTCAGGGGGGCTAATAATTCTGGCTTTAACTGTACATCATTTTACAAGATCTTGTTTTATTAGACATGTTTGATACTTCAGTCTATCTAACTGTTGCTGCTCATGCATAAAAGGTTTTGAACAACTTTGATTTGCCACCAAACCTTTGGGGATTTTACAGATTGGGGGCTTAGAACAGATGGTATTTTTTTTTTTTGGCCACACAAACTTTTTGCTCAAGATAATTGGGCAACTTGTACTAAGTTTTGCTTTCACTGTTATTCTACATCCATGCTTCATGATTACATTTAAAGCACTTTAGCACCTAAATACCCAAATCACAGTATAAAAGCAAATAAAATTGGTTGAACGTAGGCTCATTCTGAAAATGTACCCCTATATATACTTCTGGAGATCATGAGTTATGTAGCCAGAGGGACGTATGGCTGCATTTCGTCTTTAAAACGAACGTTATTGGGGTGGTATGATGTGACAATGAGGTTCGAGTCCGGCGAAGAATGATTCAGGAAAGCGGGTAGGACAAAAACAAAAGCCAATAACAGAGTGAGAATGTGGTAAAATCTGAAAACGTGGTTAAAAAACCTGGTCGCAAGGGCTTTTTATTTTCAGGATTGCTTTTTAAAACTGTCGGTTGGGTTTAGGGAAGTGGGTGGGTGCTGGTCAATCTTTTGGAGGAGGGTGGGTTAGTCGATGGGTCAGTCAGTCAGTCAACAGTGGCCAATTTACCAATGACTGTAAAAAAATATGGACGACGCAACAGCACCTTTTCTCATTGAAAACTTTGAAGTCAAAATGACTCATGACGGGCACAAACTGTTGCAAAACACTGCTGAAATTGGAGCCTGGGCATGTGCAGAAGGACTACCAGATGCAGCCAGAGGTGGAGCCACGGAATCAAGCTTCCACGTTCCCCAAACTTCTCATTTGACCGCCCGTATCTGCACACTAACAAAGGCTCGCTAAATAAATATAAGCACTTACATTTAAAAACACGTAATGATATACGATTTACAAACTGTGATGTAAGCTGTTTTTAATAATTTAATTAAAACAATATTTGTTGGACTGCAGAAATAAACGATCTTTCATACACTCTAGCCTAAGTTAGACTCAGCTATGAGCACAAAAAATATTTCTCTTGTAACAGGTTGTTGGTATTTATTATCTCCATAGGCGTAGAAATATCACTTTAAAAATATGAACATTAACATAAACAGCGCATACGTTTTAGAAAGGTTTGCATGTTTAATTACCAATCAACAGGACCCAAAATATACACACCATGGACAGCTATTTGCCATGCAGGAAAAATCGTGCGTTTAAAAGATAAACACAGCAAGATTTTTTAAATATCAATATACACACCCCGTTCCTTCACTATATAAAATAATCCTTATCAATTTGTACAGTAAACCTAGCGGTATTAATACATCAACTGATGTCTATATGATATAGGCAGCTGCTGCAACATCGCTTGTATATTGTTAATCATTTCTTTGCCTCCATTTTTATTTGGTTTACTCCTCCATGCCTTAATATATGGCAAATAAGAATTTACCTTCATTTTAATGTTTATTCAGAGTTTTCAAATAAAAAGCCAATGGTAAACAATGTATATAAATAATATATAACATTTACAGCTCTATTTGTTATATAAGATTCGGTTTCTAGAACATTAAAATTTTATAACAGCAAACTCGACAACATGCTGAAACTCAAAATGTCAGAGACCTCCTTTAAATCAAGTTCAATTAACGTTACAGGAGATCAATGTGGAGATCGGCTAACATTAGTTTTGTCTTTCTAATTATTATTTCAGACCCATAAAAAAGAATTACTGCTAGACAACGATCAGCTGTATTTTCCCCGTCATGGCTAGGCGTGTATCAGCAAACTAATAATAAAGCCTGATAAAGCCCTCACTTTACCAAATAAACAGTGATCCATCAGATCCTGTAGGTCAGAAAGTATAGTTTACTGCTGAACAACTCATGTTATCATGGTAAAATAACACAGAAATCCAATAATAACACTTCAATCTCCTCCTGATGCTCCGACTGTCTTTCAGAAACCGTCAATTACAATGACACGCCCTGTTTTATAGCATTAAATTACTGACTGAAACACACTCTTTACAAAGGTGAAGATCTGCACCTATATCAGCATGATAAGCAGTGCCTTAATTGACCAAAACCATTCTTCGGGACATTTTATTGCTAGTGTAATTAATTTTTAATTTGGTTTCAAGTCTCGTTCATTATCACGGAGGAGGTGGGGTTTATGACTTGTACTGCAGTCAACCCCCAGGGGGTGATCTAATGGCCGGGACCTTCGCTCAAAAGGAGGCGTGAGACACACTTGGAATTTACGCAAGAACAGCAGGTGCAAATGGCACTCGCGAGAGAAATTTGAAATCTGAAAAGGCACAGCGGACTCTGGTGGATTTGCAAAAACAAAAACAGCAATACAACGTAGCTCCTGGGATGTATTTGGCACTCTCCAGAAATGTATACAGGGGTATGTAATCAGAATGAGCTTGGGTTGTTTTTCTTATAGTCGTATATAATATTAACATATGTATATAAGTAAACTATAAATAATATATTTGTTTATGAAGTAAACTGGGGGTAGTTATATATGTATTTTTATCTTTCAAGAGTTCACACTTAGCTGATGATTGATAATAAAGCTTGTTTGGCGTGCTGTACCGGGAGAGAGCCCTGAGCTTATAAGATCCTCGAGCCCTGGGCTTCCTCCCATTGCAGGGCGAGAAGGGAGTTTGAGCTCAGGTAGATCTCCTCTTCCTGCTTAGTGTAGCTAAGTGTCAGATATGGATGCTGAGAAGTTGTACTCGGAGCTTTGGCTAAAATATTTTGGAGGAATTGTTTAGGATGCTTGTTTTTGAACTGTGGGAAGAAACTTGAGAACCTGGGGAAAACCCATGCGAGCACAGGGAGAACGAGTAAAACTCCGCACAGAAATGTCGCCTGGTTTGGAAAGGAATTAAACCAGGGGCATTCTTGCTGTGAGGCAACAGCGCTAATTACTGGCCACCGTGTTGCCTGTTTGAAAGGAGGGAAGGTAGGGTTGGGTGAAGGTTTCAAGACGAAGATATTGAGATGAGAAAGTTAAGGATCTTAAGATAATTAGTCATGAGCTAAAGTTGGAGCAGCTGTGAACAATGATAAGCACGTGATCCTCTCGAAATTTGTATTATTTTTATTATTTAGTTTAAATCAGTTTTTGTATTGACATAATGATATGGTTATCGGCAGACAAAAGAACTGTTCATTGAACACACACTGATGTTTTTCTGCTTTATTAAGTAATCTGCCATAATAATGAGATGCTGCTGTTTAATCATGCTGATTTAAGATTGCCTTTTTTTTTTAAAACAAAAAATCAAGATAAGTTCACGACACATCCATATTTAAAATGCCTTATAATTAGCTGCCTTAGTATTCACAGGAAACTATTATATTACATAGCAGGTGACGAAAAATGTCAACCCATTGTTCTGAGCAACAGAAACCATAACGAATATGACAATGTACAATCATGTTTGACAACTTGATGTTTATCTGAATTTTACCTTCATTAAAGATTGATGTAGAGAAACATAACGTGGATCAAATATTCATTATAGATAAACCTTGTCTGTGTCGCACTGTGTTTTACTGTGATTCCAATCATTTCCAAGTTGTGAGTTTTTAAGTAGGTACTTCCAGCCAGTTTTGTAATTTCCAAAAAAAAAAAAAAATCTATATGTACCTGTGTGACAACTAGACTTGGTCTCCAATAAATAGTGTATTTTACAGTTGGAAACACCATGTCTTTTCAAAATGCCTCTGATCTTAACAGATCCCACTTAAATTATTGTTCACAAAACTGTAAAGAATCTATTAGTCTTAAGCAGTCTGGACAGAGCAGAAAATTGCTATGAAACTGGTTCTCGGATTCATGTCCATGTCTAAAGTGCTATTCCTGTTTTCTGCTGCCAGTTGAATACTTCACATCTTCTGTCCACCTTGAATTGTTTCACTTTTGTTCTGTCTTTCCGGTCTAGAATGGAAAGTGTTGTCAGGGCTTCGGTACGTTTGATAGTGATGGTCACCTTGAGGGAGTTTGATCAAAAGCACTGGAAGCAATAAATAGAGCAATCCTGAAATAACCACTGATGCTGACATACGGCTTCATTAAAACATCTTTATCTGTCTCCATTACGGAAATATCACAGGTCAAGGGATCTGCTTTCTCAAGGACTAATCCACTGAATTTCCTCCTCAATAGCCCATCAACATTAAGCAGAACCAATTGACAATACAGAATCACTTGCGCTTGGAGGTCTTTATGCTTTTTATTGTAGGGAATGTCTTTGGTGGTCTCCTCTTGATACACTTTCAGGGTTTGGAACATACCTGGGTTGGTCAGGGATCAAACCCTTTCGTTATTTATTCACAATACCTTGGAGGTCTCAAGAGAGAAAGTCCAAAGAGTAGTTCAGTAGATGTAAAGCGCTCACTTGTCAAAGTACATGACGAATTATACTGAAGAATCTAATCACTGATTAACATCTGATTAAACCGTCGCACTAAATCACCTGTTTGTAGAAGGGAAAATGAAGTACAGCAACTTGCACAATCCCATCACAGGCTGGGAAACTTATATGGCGCCGTAATAGTAGTATTACCTTGTTGTAGTTGGTATAATTTGCAGTTTGTCCCTTGTTTTTTCTATCATGACTTTCAGGGTGCGAATTACGGGGGGGTTTGGGGGGATTGACCCCCCTAATAAACGCTTGATCCCCCCTGAAGGCCGTCAAAACAAGATGTATGGGTGGGTCAGCCCTTTAATACTGAGAAATAGATTACCCCGATACGTATTTTAAATAATAATGTTAATAATTAAAATAATAGATAAAATAAATATACATTTGACCACCCTGTATAGTTCATACCATTGTAAATGCATAATCGTGCCAATCAGTCTATGCAAGAAAAAGGTTTTCGGAAGAGACGTTAAACCGAGGTCCTGACTCTCTGTGGTCATTAAAAATCCCATGGCACTTCTCGTGAAAAGTAGGGGTGTATCCATAGTGTCCTGGCCAAATTCCCTACATTGGCCCATCATAGCCTCCTAATCATCCCCATCCACCGAATTGGCTCTTTCACTGTCTCTTCACTCCACCAATAGCTGGTGTGTTTTTGAGCACTGGCGACTTTGTCCTGTGGCTGCCGTCGCATCATTCAAGTGGATTCGGCAGACTGGTGGTGGTGTGGAGAGACCCCCTCTCATGATTGTGAAATGGTTTGGGTGTATGGCCATACATGATAACAGCGCTATATAAATATACATTACATTACAGATAGACACCGTAAGTGTTCACAAGATGTAAAAACGTACAATAGGTGTTTATAATCTACATTATTATTATGTATTATTATATATATGTAGTGTTATCTACATAATTTACTGAAAGTAAAGTCAAATTAGATGCAGTTTGTATAGTTTGACCTACAGTATAGTCTGAAATCAGAGAAAATACCCCTTAAAACACTGACAACTTGTTTTTTATTAATGAACTAGATGTAATTAAGAATAAATACATAACTGACTTAAGCATGTGTTACACAAATTTACCAAAAAAGTTCAACGCTGTGATCATCAGTTTATAATTTGCACACTGATGACGTTTAATTGAAACAGCTTCAGAAATATATATATATATATATATATACACACATGTAGTGTGGTGCATGATTTCATCCTTTAGGAACCGATTGGATTGTTGAAAGGCATTATTAAAAAATGGGGGAATATTTTGTGCTCAATGCTGAATGTTTTCAGATGTCTGATGATGACGACAAGAACAAAAGCTAAATTGTTAGAGATATAGTAGAGAATAGTATCATAATAGTAAATAATGGTATCATTTAGGTGGCACGGTGGTTAGCACTGTTGCCTCACTCTAAGAAGGTCATTGGTTCGAGTCCTGGCTGGGCCAGTTGGCATCCAAGGACATCTGCTGTAGGTAAATTGGGTTAATAAAATTGGCCTTAGAGTATAAGTATGTGTGTGTGTGAATGTGAGAGTGTATGAGTGTTTCCCAGTACTGGGTTGTGGCTGGAAGGGCATCCGCTGCATAAAATATATTCCAAAATATTTGGTGATTCCTGATAAATAAGGGACTAAGCCAAAGGAAAATGAATGAATGAATAGTATCCTATTTGTTCGCACCACTGCCTTCCATGAAAGGCAAAGCAGAAACTAGACGTACTCCAGTGGCCCCACCCTAAAGCACTGATAGATCCACCCTAAAAGCATTCCATGTGAGCAGAAGTGAAGAACAGTCGCTTTAAGGTTATGGTATTTGATTAAAGATCATGAAGACAAAATGAACTCACAAAATAGTGCACAGACAGACACTACAACTTACATATAAATTAAGTATATTACATTTTGATGCCAGGCCCACTTTAAAAGATACACCCCTGAGCTATTACATTATGACCACCTGCCGAACAACCTGTAGGATGTCATTTAGCCTGAAGAACTACAGCCGTACCTAGAGCCATTGATTAATTTAGGTGCTGAGGGGTCTGTGAAATTTTGTACAATAAAGTCAACAGCAAGTTCTCTAGTTCCCAGACTTTGTGAAGTAGTGGGGGTGATGCGAGAATCCACAAATGCTTGACTGGGTTCATGTCAAGTGAATTTGGAAGTGAAAGTAATAAATTAAATTCATCAGAAGGTTACACAAACCCCTCCTTGATGAGTCTGGCATTGTGGCATGGCACATTATACTGTTGGTAATGCACAACACTGCATAGGACACAGTTTCCATGAATGTATTTGGTCTTTAAAGATGTTTAGAGACCTGACAGCTGGTAAGGATTGTGCTGTTGGCATAATGCAATGGTTCTCAATTCCAGTCCTTCCAGACATTTTGTAAGTCTTCCTTACTTAACACACGTGATTCAGATCATCAGCTTGTTAACAGAGATCCATGAACTGATCCTTGTTGTCAAATAAGAGAGACATACAAAATGTGCAGGTTAGGGGGGGGGGCCCGAGGACTGGAATTGAAAACCATTGATATAATGGGTTCCATGGTCTCTACTTATATTTGGTCATCGATACAAATCCTCTATTAAAATTCTTGATTTATCACTTGGTACTTGGAAATTGGTGGACTAATTATGGCAAAGGAGAATTTGATAAACTCTTCAAGCCACAGTTTGAAGACTTTGTAGTAACCCAAAGACCCTGACTCCTTTTTTCTGTCAATGAGTCCAGAGACCTTCATTCATTTTCTGAATGCAAATTAAGATAGTTTGGATAAAAGCAGAGACCTCCCTTATCCATCTCCAGGTTGGAGGAAAGTCCTTACCCCAGGTGGAGGAGTTCAAGTATCTTGGGGTTTTGTTCATGAGTGAGGGAAGGATGGAACATGATATTAGCAGGTGGACTGGTGCAGCAGTAATGCAGTTGATGTACCAGTTCGTTGTGGTAAAGAAGAAGCTGAGCCAAAAGCCAAAGCTCTCGATTTATTCCTACATTCCTACTCTCACCTATGATCATGAGCTTTGGGTCATGACCGAAAGGACAAGATCTCCGATATAAGCAGCCAAAATTAGTTTCCTTTCCAGAATGGCCTCTATAAGGGCACCCTTATTGATAGAGTGTGGAGCTCTGTCATCCGGAAGGAGCACGGAGTGGAGCTGATGCTTCTCAACATCGAGAAAAGTCAGCTGAGGTGGCTCGGGCATCTGTTTTGGATGCCTTCTGGATGCCTCCCTAGGCATTCCAGGCATGTCCCACTGAGAGGAGGCCTCTGGGATGACCCAGGACACGCTGGAAGGACTATGTCTCTCGGATAGCCTGGGAATGCCTCGGAACCCCCTCGGAGGAGCTGGAGAAAGTGTCTGGGGAGAGGAAAATATGAAGTTCTCTCCTAAGACTGCTGTGTCCGCGACCCATCACTGGATTAGCGGACGAAAATGAGATGAGATGAAATGAGCTCCCTTATCCTCCATAGATAGCAAGTGTCCCGAGAATATCGAGAAGTCCAGAAAAGGAAGCAAAAACTTTGTCAAAACTTCCCATGTTACTTCAGTGATTCAGCTGTAATCACATGAAGCTCCAAGAACACTTTTGTGCACCAAAAATTTTTAAAATAACCTCATTTACCAATGTCTTTAAATCAGAGTGCATGTTTACTACTGGCAATACAACACTTGCTTGTTTCGCTGCTGACTCTACAGACAATACAATGTATTCCTCATAGTAAACACACATTTTTAAAACCTTTATATTTAAGAGTGCAGTAATCCCTGCAGTGATAATCCACTTAAAACCAAGGCAGAGGTTGCAGGACCTGGTACAGGCCCAACTACAAGGTGACAGCCAGATGTAGTACATTTCTCCAAATGCCAAGCCACTCCTCAGACTTTCTGTAATTGGTACCGGTGCAGTCAGGATAAAGCAAAGATTTCCATACTGTATGCACAGAAGATGGGAATGGTCCTATACAGTAGGTAGCCATCTGACTTTTCCCAGTGTGACTGTTCTTCTTAAAACTGCCATCCCTTCAACTATGCATTGTGAATTCAGAATATATGTTTAGGGTGTCTGTGTCATGGAATAGGTCCGTTGTACATCACATCTGTTGCCAAGATGTTTTATTCACAAACTTCCCAGGGTAACACAGGCTTATCACTATGGCTTAGAATAACAGGATGGTGCTTCATTTTTGAGAACCCCTCAGGACCAATGTCTCCAGGGTTGTGGCTGCGGTTTCTTTCTTTACCTCTTCTATTCGCTGGCTAACATTTCAATACCTTATGCCAGACCTCCTGCACGAGCCAATCCCAAGAACATCTCAGGGTCTTTCATGTATAGCACAGCTTTCTTCATAGTAAGGGAATGCAGGAAGCAGGACAAAATAATGACCTGTAGAGATTGTCAGGCACTATCGGAAAGGGAAATAATCTCCTGAAAGTAAGGTGGGATGGCTGAGACATGGGAATTAAATAGTATATTTTCAAGTGTGTTTTTTAAAGGAATTGTTCACCCAAAAATGAGAATGTCTGCACCAATTACTCCCACTCAAATGGTTCTAAACGTCTCTGAATTTCTGCTGAACACAATACAAGTTATTCTGAGGATGTTGAAAAGAACAGCAGCCACTAACTTCTGTAGTATTTTTGTTTTTACTATGGAGGTTAATGGCTGCTGCTTTTCAACATTCTTCAGAATAACTTTCATTGTGGTTAGCAGAAGAAAGAAACTCAAAGGGTTTTAGATCAACAGGAGTAAAGTGAATTATGACATAATTTTCATTATTTTTATTGACTGAACGGTTTACAAAGAAATGCTTACAGTGCAAAGCAAAAAAAGAGAAGTTTTGTTCTAGTTTCTAAGCCAAAAATCTAACAATTCTACAATCAAAAAGCATTATTTGTCGTCAGATTTTTTGTTGTTGTGGTTTTTCAAAAATAATAAGCCAAAACTAAGAGAGTTTTTCAACAAAACTACCTAAATTATCTCCCAGTGGGCTAAAACTCAAAACTTTAAGTACGAAAAACCAATTTCTTTGTTGTGTACATCAGATTATTCATTTTAAAAGTCAAAAATGTACCCCCTAATCAGGGGGGTTCAAACTTTGCCTTGATTACCTGGCTCAGGTGTGTTTGATTAGAGTTGGGCTAAACTCTCCAGGACCGAGGCTGTGTCCGAAATCTCCCACTACCATTGTTGTGCTAGTTACTGAAAAACAGTAACTAGTTACAGTTACTTGTTACTTCATTCAAAAAGTAACTCAATTACTTTATCGATTAATTTCACCAAAAAGTAATGTGTTACTGTTAAAAGTAATTTTGAGTTACTTTTCTAATAACATTCTTAATGCTTCCATTAATGTCCTTATAACATCGCTTCACAGTTTTAATTAATTTGCATTGTTACAACTAAAACATAAGAAAAACGTAAATAAAAAGTAATTTTTAAACACTAATTTAAGTCAGACCAGCAGCACAAAAATAAAAACAATATCACAAGGTGATAAACCAGCTGAATAATATATTCAGAAACAAAACATGTTCTTTCACAGCTTGAGGATGAAAATAGCAACACTATACAACAAACATGTAACCTTTATGAAATGAATAAATGAAAGTAATCTGAATTATCATTCTCAATCAATTTGGTGAAACTCTGCACCAAAAAAACTGCTATTATAGACTTTTAAGGAATTTAATATACAGAATTTTAAACAAAACAAAAACATAACAGCTGCTCAAAAATTAAATCTATGAGCAATTTTCAAACTAACCACAAATTAAATGTGGTATAACGGATGTAAAGTAAGCTTTGTATATCCAAAGTGCAAAATCTGCTGTTGTCACGATCACCACCAACTTCATAGATCGCTGGATCTCACTCCCAATCCTTAAGGACTACAAATCTGCTCGTAAATGGACTACATATTCAGTCATGCCACACACACACTCACACCTGCTCCAAGTCTCTACTGATGACACTCGCACCACCTGAGGATCGTCAAAGACGGATTAGAAACACCATTTAAGCAGCACACACACTCACTTCCTTGCCGAGTCTTGTTATCTGTATAGTGACATTTCAACGCGGTCTCCTAGTCTTGTTTGCCTGTGTTTTGACCCTAGTCTTGTTTATTCTTATTGTCCCTGTCTGCCGCCTGCCTTCCGACCTCTCGCCTGTTATAGTGACTACGATTCTGGATTTGCCTTTATACACCTGTTTGCACCTGTGTTGACCATTGCTTGCCTGACTGCCAAATAAACCTGCACGTGGATCCAAACATCAGTCGTCTGTGTCACTCCCCGTGTTACAGCTGTTGAATAACAGGTATAAAAACATGTTTAACTATAAAAAAAATAAATCACAGCATAATTTTTCTGAACAATACAACACTATACTTTTAAATATATCAGAAATGAGTTACTGTGTCTACTAAACTAATCAATTTTGTTATACAGATAACAAATCTGTGCTTATTTATTTGAAACAACAGACATCTTAGTATTAGTAATTAATAATAGTAACGTTAATTGTCTCTCTTGCGCACACTCTTGGTGTACTTTGCCCGCATTCTGTCTTTGCTTTCGCTTGACTTTTGTCCAATCGAGCGCCTCATACATGACGCTTCTTCTTTACAGTGGTTGGTTGGCAACCACTATTTCCACAATGCGTCACTTCTGTAAACAGGAAGATGTAGGCTGAACTGCAGTCAAAACGAACTAACTTATCAAGTAACGGACAAACGCATCATATTATAACGATAACAGAGTTACTGTATTTAAAAAGTGATGGGCTACATTATTAGTTACTGTCAAAAGTAATGCCGTTACAGTAACGCAATACTAGTAACGCGTTATTGCCCAACTCTACCTACTCAGTAAGTACTGCATTTGAATTTTAATGTACTACTCAGCCATTAGAAAAGTATGTTCTATAGACCATTTTGAGGGATGTAAACAAAAACAATGGTCCTAACATATTTCCTGTTTTACACTTTTAATTTCTATTGCTTTCGAGAATCCAAAAAGAGCAACATATTAATAAATAATGTTATGATAGCGGTTTTAACATTACGTTATGATTGAATTGCCTGTTGTTACAATTACGAAATAGTTTGAAAACAAGCAGGAAATGTTCATGGGCCAATGACATCACTATGAACAAATGTTCTATACAGTATGAATGTGAGCAGTATGAATGGAACTCGGACGTACTACATCCACCATTTTGACATGATCACGTGACCTACCCACATCAGTTGCGTTGCTTCGCTACCATTTATAAATTCTCTAGCGGTGCATCATGGGATACCATAGCATCCATCAGATGCGCACTTCAGAATCTCACCAGATGAAGTAGGTCGTCCGGGTACATCTCGCCTACTGCTTTTTGAATTCTATGAATTCGGACATAGTACTCGGCTTGATACTGTCTTTAGTGTACTATATAGTATTGAAGTATGTGATTTCGGACGCAGCCCAAGTTTGGACACCCCTAATGGTACATATTAGTACCTTAATAGAGGATACCTACAGTACTTATTCCCCGAGTCAACAGGATCATAAAACTACTTTACATAAACTGTACATTTTACACTGCTTGGGATGACATAGCAAACATCAAAATAATTACTTGTTTTAGCTTCCGAGTGATTAATTTTATTTAATGCCACTAGTGGCACAAAGGCGACACCGTGGCGCAGCGGGTAGCTCTGTCACTTTACAGCAAGAAGGTTGCTGGTTTGAGTCCCGGCTGGGTCAGTTGGCATTTCTGTTTGCATGTTCTCCCCATGTTGGCGTGGGTTTCCTCCGGGTGCTCCGGTTTTCCTTATAATAAATATAACAGTTGGATGTGCCAAAACTTTCTTCAGTTAAACAAAGAGAAAACTGAAGTGATTGCGTTTGGGAACAGAGATGAGGTTCTCAAGGTGAATGCGTACCTTGGCACTAAAGGTCAAACAATAAAAAATAAGGTCAAGAATCTTGGTGTGACTCTGGAGTCAGATATGAGTTTCAACAATAATGTCAAATCAGTAACTAAATCAGCTTACTGTCATCTCAAAAACATTGCAGGAATGAGATGCTTTGTTTCCAGTGAAGAGAAACTTGTTCA
Organism: Danio aesculapii; assembly: GCF_903798145.1. Classification (NCBI taxonomy): domain Eukaryota; kingdom Metazoa; phylum Chordata; class Actinopteri; order Cypriniformes; family Danionidae; genus Danio; species Danio aesculapii. The sequence goes on along the minus strand of NC_079450.1, from coordinate 52,835,288 downwards.
TGCTTTTATCAGCAGCAGGGTGGATTACTGTAACGGCCTCCTGACAGGCCTTCCCAAAAAGACAGTCAAACAGATGCAGCTCATCCAGAACGCTGCAGCCAGGATTCTGACCAGAACCAGGAAATCAGAGCACATCACACCTGTCCTCAGGTCTTTACACTGGCTCCCAGTTACATTCACAATAGATTTTAAAGTATTATTATTGCTCTATAAATCACTAAATGGCCTAGGAGCTCAATACATTAGAGATATGCTGACTGAATACAAACCTAATAGATCACTCAGATCTTTAGGATCATATAAACTAGAAATTCCGAGAGTTCAGTCAAAGCAGGGTAAATCTGCCTTCAGCTACTAACAGCGCCCCCTGCTGCTGGAATCAGCTTCCAGAAATGATCTGATGTGCTCCAACATTAGGCACTTTCAAATCAAGACTGAAAAAAAACCTGTTTAGCTGTGCCTTAAACACTGTGCTACATCCGACAGATCGCACTATTATGTCTGTCTTTTCTTTTTCACTCTTTTAAAACCTCTTTTAACACATTTTAATCTGTTTTCATCTGTTTTTAATCATTTTTATTATTTGTTTTTTATTTTCTTATGCTTGTCTTTTTTATTCTTGTTTATGTAAAGCACTTTGAATTGCCACTGTGTATGAAATGTGCTACAGAAATAAACTTGCCTTGCCTTACAGTCCAAAGACATGCGCTATAAGTGAATTGGGTAAGCTAAATTGTCCGTAGTGTATGTCCTGGTCCTTCAGGTTGAGCGTTGGGCTAACAACCCACCTCATAAAAGTTAGATGTTACAAAACACCAGTATGGTGTGGCAAAATATCAACGTCGATATAAATGACCCTGGGAGTAAGTAAGTAAGTGGCACAAAAACAATTTACGTTCGTAGATATCTTACATTTTGTGACGTACCTTTTCATCTCTTGGTTTTATCCACTGAGCTAGTGTCAGTCAGGGTGTGCTCAGTTGTGTGTGTGTGCAAGTGGACAGAATCAGAAAGCTCAGCTCATTTGAAACTGCGTCTCTCATTTGATATCTTGTATTTGTGCAGGAGGAGCCATACGTCATGCTTAAGAAGTCTGACAAGGCACTCGTCGGCAATGACCGCTTTGAGGGCTTCTGCATTGACCTGCTTAAGGAGTTGGCCAGCATTCTGGGCTTCTCCTACGAAATCCACTTGGTGCCGGACGGAAAGTATGGCTTTCAAGACGACAAGGGCCAGTGGAACGGGATGATAAGGGAACTCATGGAACACGTAAGTATTTAGCGGTTAACTAATAAGTAGGCCTACTAACAATGCAGTTGCTGCTGATTCAGATTTCCGCATCGCTAATTACGCCTTTCACTTTTTGATGTCTAAACAAAATGCCAAGATGACACAATAATGCAATTAACCGAATGAGTTGCTCGCTTCTTTTCTCTGAAACGCATCTTGCAAAGGTGACAGAACACACCTGGATTGCATTGACACACCGTGAAGACACAGCAGCAAGTGCTGCCGCAGCGAATATATGTTTAAATGCCTCTACCGAGTCAGCAGAACTGCACAATGCTGAAAGCCGATGTACCCCAAGTCCATTCTCTAGCATCTCTGTGCTGTCAGATTGGGGACGGGTGGAAGCCCTGTGACAGGGAAGGGTGCTGCTGTGCTGGCGTCTCATCCCATCGCCCTTTCGCCGTCCTCACCCTCTGAGGTCATCAGAAGCCCGGGGCTGGAGAGCTGTAATAGCTTAAGTGGCATTTAGTGGAGGAAGTCATATGGGGGGAGTCAATGGCGAGGTGCTGCAAGGGTTGGGAGAGGTGACTTACTGCAGCGGCACTTAATCTTCCATGTGCTTTGGCCTGATCTGGCCCGATTGCAGTCACCTTGAGGCGAACAAAGGGATTATGGCTGGAAGAGTCAAAAATTGAGAGGGCGTGCGTATATGACCGCAGGTGAAAAAGTATGAGAAGTACATACAGTAGCTGTCTCGTCAAATGTAATGAAGTTTAATTTGGATGACTATTTTTTTGTTGTTGCTTTAACTTGTTTTAATAAGTTAATCAGATTTCAGCAATGTTTTTATTATATAAAGTTTTATTTAATATGTTTAGTCAGACTGATTAATATAAGTCGAGATGTGTGGAGTTTGCATGTTCTCCCCGTGTTGGTGTGGATTTTCTCCGGGTGTTCCTGTTTCCCTCACAAGTCTAAAGACATGCGCTATTCACCTTATTCTTCAGGTATGAGTGGGCACAGCCATTTGAATCTTTTTGACTCGAGACTTCCGGTCTCATTCACTTTCGATCATTTATAGACGTTAAAAACAGCTTGTTATGCTGCTTGATGTTGCAATCTTATATTTTCTTATTATATTATTCTACTTTGTCTGTATAGTCATGCAAAGACTTTGTTTTTTGTAGTAGTTTGACTGACGTTAATCGTTTCTAGTTAAGTCATTTCTCCCTTAGGCGACTGAATCGGAAGTTCTGAAAAACAACGCAAAAATGAGCGCACTTCCGCATTGAAGAATAAGGTCAATAGGTAAATTGAATAAACTAAATTGGCAATAGTGTATGAGTGTGTGTGTGAATGAGTGTGTATTGGTGTTTCCTAGTACTGAATTGCAGCTGGAAGGGCATCCGCTGCATAAAACATATAGTTGTTTGAATAGTTGGTGGTTCATTCCGCTGTGGCGAGCTCTGAAACAGACTAAGCTGAAGCAAAATGAATGAATAAATAAGTTAAAGCAGCACAATTTTTTTCTATAGTGTAGTTATTAGTACTGTTGATAATTGAGGTTTAAATTAAGGGTTATGGCTAAACGAGGCTTCGGTCATGTCACAACATGGGGTGCAAAATTAAGTCTTAAAGGCATGAATGTTTTAATGAGGATTTCGATTATTGTGACAGAAATGCTGCTTTTTCACATTGTATAATATTGCTGTGAAATTTACTGGTCAATTTGGTTGCCAGCAATACTGTAAAAGTGTACTGTAAATACTGTAAAACCTACAGCACAGTTGTAATTGTTAATTTACTGTGTTTACTGTGAATATTACCTGCAATACTGTACAATTTACAAGTACGCTGTAAATTAATACTTTACTGTAGTTTTACAGCACAATTGTAAATATTAATTTATTGTGAACTTGTATATTTTACAATATTATTGGCAACTAGAATGACCAGTAATACTGTAAAATTTACAGCACTTTTACAGTGCAGATTATAACCCAAGGTCACTTTATTTTAAGGTAAAACTCTTACTATCATGTAAATTATTAACTATGACTTTTGCTTTAATAAATGCTTAATTAGCTGCCTTTGATAGATGTTATTAAGGTACTTTTTCATTGGGGATGTAGGCTAAGATCATGCAGAAAATATACTTTATAAGTACACTACCTGACAAAAGTCTTGTCGTCGATCCCAGTTGTAAAAGCAACAAATAATAACTTGACCTCTAGTTGAGCAGTGGCAGAAGGTAGATTTTTCAGATTAATCAGATTTCAAGATTCTCATAGAAATCAGTCAAGTTTGGTGAAGGAAAAATCATGGTTTGGGGTTACATTCAGTATGGGGGTGAGTGGATGGCAACATCAACAGCCTGAGGTATCAAGACATTTGTGCTGCCCATTACATTACAAACCACAGGAGAGGGCAAATTCTTCAGCAGGATAACGCTCCTTCTCATACTTCAGCCTCCACATCAAAGTTCCTGACAACAAAGAAAGTCAAGGTGCTCCAGGATTGGCCAGCCCAGTCACCAGACTTGAACATTATTGAGCATGTCTGGGGTAAGATGAAGTAGGAGGCATTGAAGATGAATCTAAAGAATCTTGATGAACTCTGGGTGTCCTGCAAGAACGCTTTGCCATTCTAGATGACTTTATTAATAAGTGATTTGAGTCATTGCAGAGATGTCTGGATGCACAATATTCAATCTTTTTCCACTGCACCATGACTTTATATTCTTTACTGGATATTATTTCTGTCAAGTGACAAGACTTTTGTCTAAGCCAGTGTTTCCCAACCCTGTTCCTGAAGGCACACCAACAGTACACATTTTCAGCCTCTCCCTAATCAAACACACCTGAATCAACTCATCAGAACATTAGAAGAGACTCCAAAACCTGAAGTTAATGGGTAAGAAATGGGAGATATTCAAAATATGTACTGTTGGTGTGCCTCCAGGAACAGGGTTAGGAAATACTGGTCTAAGCAAAGTCAGACCTTACTGTCCTAATTAAATAATTAAAAATCAAGGCATGATCATATTTTATTTTGGTAAAATAAGCATAATCTAGAGGCCTTTGTCTTTCATCTGATACCAAATGATCAACTAGATGTTATTATTTGTTGTTCCTAAAACTTGGATAGGCGACAAGACTTTTGTGAAGTAGTGTACTACTAAATAGTCAATATCCTAGTAATAGACAGGTAAAAGTCACTAGTAAATAGTGAGAATTACCAATCTACTAATAATGGTACATACGTTTGTAGCTCTTATGTTTTGTGATGGAATACAGTTCTTTAAAATATTGTGATCACCATTGCTAACAAATTAACTGATAGTTGTTACAACAATTTGTATCTAGCTGTTTATTAAAGTACCAACACAAATAGAGCAAACTACAAGTAAAGAAGTAAGCAAATACAGTACATGTACTGTTCGGTAGACCCACATATTACCTAAAATACATATAACTGAGATCACATATATTTTAAATTTAATAACTGCAGTTATGAAAGACATTTAGTGAATCCACTTGATTTAATAGTGAACTTTTTGTCCATTCGTCCACTTTTATCCCTAATATTATTACGTGTTTTCGATTTAGTGAATCAGTTTAGTCTGATGGTTCAAAAATGACAAACAGTTCACTATTCATTCACTCTGCTTAGTCCCTTTATTAATGGGTCGCCACAGCAGAATGAACCGCCGAACATTCAAGCATAAGTTTTACGCAGATGATGGCATTCCAGCAGCAACCTAGTACTGTTAAACACCCATATACTCTCACATTCACACACACACACTCATGAACTATGCCCAATTTAGTTTATTCACTTATAGCGCATGTGTTTGGACTGTGGGGGAAACCGGAGCACCCGGTGGAAAGCCACGGCAACACAAGGAGAACATGCAAACTCCAGAAACGCCAACTGGCCCTGGGACTCGAACCAGTGACATTCTTGCTGTGAGGCGACAGTGCTAATCACTGAGCCACCGTGCTTAAGCAATTCACTACTTAACCCTCAATATATCTTTTAAATACTATTTGTCTGCTCTTATACATGATATAAAGATGCGTTTTTGATTTAGAGATTTTATCATACTGATGGTTTGAAACACTAAAATGAAAAATGTACAGTTGAAGTCAGAATTATTAGCCCCCCCGGTTTATTTTTTCCCCCAATTTTTGTTTAACGGAGAGAAGATTTTTTCAACACATTTCTAATCATAATAGTTTTAATAACTCATTTCTAATAACTGACTTATTTTATCTTTGTCATGATGACAGTAAATAATATTTGACTAGATATTTTTCAAGACACTTCTATACAGCTTAAAGTGACATTTAAAGGATTAACTAGGTTAATTAGGTTAACTAGGCAGGTTAGGGTAATTAGGCAAGTTATTGTATAACAATGGTTCGTTCTGTAGACTATCCGGAAAAAAATCTAGCTTAAAGGGGCTAATAATTTTGACCTTAAAATGGTGTTTAAAAAATTAAAAACTGCTTTTATTCTAGCCGAAATAAAACGAATAAGACTTTCTCCAGAAGAAAAAATATTATCAGACATACTGTGAAAATTTCCTTGCTCTGTTAAATGTAATTTGGGAAATATAAAAAAAAAAAAGGGGGGCTAATAATTCTGACTTTTACTGTATAATAAACTATTCATTCTATTTTGGAGCTCTTTGCAAGGCTCCAAGGGACATCTTTCTGATTCTGTGTGGTATATATGAGGTAATTATTCAGTCCAAACAGGGTTGTGGAAGGGCCTGAGTTTTCAGGACTGTAGCTTCAGACCCTCGCAGCAATAACATGTCTTCTCCCACGCATAATCTGAGACGGTCGGACAGAAGAGCCTAATGAGTGTGGAGCAGAGCACAGACAATATGGACAAAAAATAAATAAAAAATACAATGCAATGAATTACGCAACAGTGAATCCTTACTTTTCAGGCAACCCCCAGCTTAGTTCAGCAAACCAAGCAAACACTTGGGCCCAATCACAGTTCTATTTTTGTACCCCTACCCCTTCCCCTTGGCCCTTGAAACAGAGTGTGAAGGGGAAGGGCTTTAAAATTTACAACTAAGAATTGGGACAGCACTACAGCACCTGCACACGTCATCAGATGTCTTCCTGATCTCTTGCTTCGTATGAGATCGACGATCGCGACTGCTGTAGTTATTCCACTTGTGTTATTTCTTGGTATTTATCTTCAGGAAATCACCGAAGGCATATATTGTGTTATCATAACGATCTAATGTGGCAATAAGCTCATAACTGTACTGTGTATTTACACAGTGGCCATATTTAAGATCAGTGCCATGATCTCCTGCGCTCCGCTAGTGTCTGAAGGGAAAGCGCGTTCACATTTCACCAGATCCGGTACTATATTTGGTGACGTACCATGTCGACGTCAATGCTTTCAAGCAACAGATCCGAACCCAACACTATTCATTTATTCGACTCTGAGTCGACTATTTCACTAAAGAATCAATAGTTTTAAACACGGTGCACTTTCAGATTTAAACCTCAGCTGGATGTTTTCATTCACTTAGGGCTGAGTTACACACTGTAAGGAAGCTAATTTTCCAAAGTCCATAATAGGGGCTCTTAAAAAAAAAATCTTTAATCTAGACACATTTTAGAAAAGCAAACGCATTGTCTTGTTTTAAACAAAAAAAGTGTCAAAATTAGATGTGTTTTTCCTTAAAACAAGCAAAATACCTTGCCAATGGTGTAAGCAAAGGGTTTCAAGGAAACAATCACTTAATTTGGGCATAATATATCTTAAAACAAGACAGTATTGTTTGCTTGTCTAGAAAATGCTTCTTGATTTAAGAATTTTTTGACATTTGGAATAGAAACAAGACAATAAATTAAAAAAGAAAAGCATTATGTATGTATATGTGTGTATATATATATATATATATATATATATATATATATATATATATATATATATATATATATATATATATATATATATATATATATATATATATATATATATATTTATTTATTTATTTATTTATTTATTTATTTTTATTTTTATTTTTTTAATCTGAAGCAGTGCAGGCTTATGTTGGCCAACTATTTCTTTCTGATATAGTGAAATCAATACAACTGTTACTGTATGCATCATTTACTAACACTCGGGGAAAAAGGAGATTTGGTAAGAGGTGATTAATTGGTCAAATTATTATAGTAATGGCAGGTTATCATATAAAAAAAGTGTGATAAACCTGGTAGACATTTCTAAACATGTCGTAAATAATCGAAACCAAACTAAATCACACCACATTACCTGCTCATGATCTCCTTGCGTTCTTAGTAATTGCTCTTCCATAAACATCTGTCTGAAGAATTGAAGCAGTTTTAGTTTCATGTCAAACTCATTGTTTATTTTATTTCATTTTATTTTATTTTATCTTATTTTATCTTATTTTGATGACACTACACGTCATGCACGACAACTGCCATTAAGTCTTTGTTATGACCACTTGACATTACCAAAACAACAGATGACAGATTTATGTTTATGACAAGTTTTGTTGTCCTGGTAATGTCAAGTTGTCTTGACAAAGACAAAAAAGGTTGTCATGTATTTGTTTATGTCAAATTGTCATAACAAACTGTCATATTTGTATTTAAAATGACCCAACTGAGCAAATGACATACATAAAATATTACTCAAATTTATGACGTCATGATTATAAAGGTTTCATGACAGTCTTATGAACACCCCTTAAACTAAAGTGTTACCAAGCATTCTAATTTATTGGATACTTGCACTTGTACGTACTAAACATGTTCACACTAATAAGGGAACTCGGTGGACATTTATGAACACATAAATAATAATAAACAAACCTAGTAATTGTATTAATTGAAACCAAACTCCTGCTCACAATCTGCTTTACCCACTATCCGTCTGAGGAATTGAAGCAGTTTTAGTTTCGTCAAATCTTGAAACCTGAGGCTCAATGCGACAGATTTGGGTGTGTAGTATACTTGAGCCTTATCAGATGGCCTGCACAGTATCGAAGGTGCGGTGTGTATTTTTAGGAGCACTCATTTTGCGGCTGAGTGCCCTTCTTGCTGCTGTCTATATAGATAAGCTGATCTGGAATCAGCAGACCTGAAAAGCAAACTAAGAAACAAGCTCTGGGACCTGACCTCGGCCTGCCACATGAGGCTGAGCTAGATAGAGTGTTTTCATGTGAGTAAACTCAAAGCCTTATCTCTGAAGAAGGATTTATGGACTCGGTGATTTCTCAACCGATTCTCCCCAAATGTTGCAGCTTGAGCCTTTCATGAAAACAATTTAAGACTTGAGCGCAGAAGGAGATTCTTTTATTTATTTATTATTATTTTTATGGAATGAGATTTCCGAAGTTAAAATGGCATTTCTGATTTCCCTGCCATTCGTACCTCAAACTAAGCTGTTACCGTTGGGCAAAATCTGCTCAATATCCTTAAACTTCATTCATTCATTTTCCTTCGGCTTGGTCCCAGTACTAGGAAACACTCTCATGTGTCCAGATTTTGTTTACCCAATTCATCTATACCGCTTGTCTTTGGGCTGTGGGGGGAAACCCATGCCAACGTGGGGAGAACATGCAAATGTAACCAACCGGTCCTACTGCACCCCGTCTGAGCTGGGATCGAACCGGCAACTCTTTGCATGGGAGTCAGTTGCTTTAACAAGGAGGCTAAAGACCATGGCTTCTAACATCTGTCACCACAGCACCTTTTGAGGTCAGAGGAGTGAGGTTTACCTACACTCACCCTCCTAAACCTCACTCCCATCCCGGATGAGCCCCCACGTGTTACCCACCAGTCCTACTGCATCCCAACCGGGTCTGAGCTAGGATCGAACTCACCACTCTTTGCATGGGAGTCGGTTGCTTTAACAAGGAGACTAAAGACCACCCTAGTGTCTTTCACCAGAGCACATTTTGAGGTCAAATGAGTGTGGATTACCCACACTCACCCCCCTTAACCCCACTACCATCCCAGAAAAGCCCCCACGTGTAACCCACTGGTCCTACTGCACCTAAGCCGGTCTGAGCTAGGATCGAACCGGCAACTCTTCGCATGGGAGTCAGTTGCTTTAACAAGGAGACTAAAGACCACAGCCCCCCTAGTGTCTGTCACCAGAGCATCTTTTAAGGTCAGAGGAGTGAGTTTTACCTACACTCAGCCCTCTAAACTTCACTCCCATCCCGGACGAGCCCCCACGTGTAACCCACCGGTCCTACTGCACCCAACCTAGTCTGAACTAGGATTGAACTGGCGACTTTTTGCATGGAAGTTAGTTGCTTTAACAAGGAGACTAAAGACCATGGCCTCCTAGCGTCTGTCACCAGAGCACCTTTTGAGGTCAAAGAAGTGTGGTTTACCTACACTCACCCCCCTAAACCTCACTCCCATCCCAGACAAGCCCCCACGTGTAACCCACTGGTCCTACAGCACCTAAACCGGTCTGAGCTCGGATCAAATTGGCAACTCTTTACATGGGAGTCAGTTGCTTTAACAAGGAGACTAAAGACCATGGCCTCCTAGTGTCTGTCACCAGAGCACCTTTTGAGGTCAGAGGAGTGTGGTTTACCTACACTCACCCCCCTAAACCTCACTTTCATCCCGGACGAGTCCCCATGTGTAACCCACCAGTTCTACTGCACCCAACCCGGTCTGAGCTAGGATCGAACTGGCGAATCTTCACATGGGAGTGAGGTCAGAGCAGTGAGGTGTACCTGCATAGCTGGTACTCCATTACACAAAATACACACAGAAGTGGCAACTGGCCCAGCTACTGAGGCGAACATGCTACCCACTGCGCCACCGCATCGCCCCATGATGATATTTGTATTGACAAAATTGTCGGATAGCTTAAACACCAATTATATTAATGAGGGTAGCAGCACATCCTTTTGTTGCTGCTGTTGTTAGTTAAATAGGACCCATTATGCAAAAATCACTTTTATAAGTGGTTGTGTTGCAACAGTCTGTGAATATAACCAGGCTATAGTGGGAAAAACTATATATTCATTTTATTTTTAATAATCACACTTGACATTCGATTGACATTCTTTCTTCGTACATGTCATTACGTACAAAGCCCCGCCCACTAGTGACCATCTCCCCCTTATTAGCATAACATTTAGTCTTGTTTTTGAATCTATGCTGACACAGGCGTTTGTAGCTCCGCCTACCTTTTGAAAAGAGTACAATCTCATTTGAATTTAAAGCGACAGTCTCCAAAACGGCACAATTAAGATCAAAGCCTAAAGATGTCAGTTTTAAAGAGTTATTAACAATATTTGTTGGGTATTTTGAGCTGAAACCTCACATACACACTCTAGGGACATCGAAGACTTATTTTACATCTTGTAAAATGTGGAATAAAGGTCACTTTTAAAGCAATATTTTACCCAAAAATTTTATTTTACTCACTATTTACTCTCCCTCAAGTGGTTCCAAATCCTTTGAGTTTTCTTCTGTTATACACAAAATAGGTTATTCAGAAAAATGTTAGAAATCTGTAACCGTTGACTTCCATAGTGGAAAAAAAGTGTCTGTTTTCAGAACTGAGTTACTCGAGAGCCCTTGTGGGGAGTGCGCGGGGAACTGAGAGGCTGTTATTAATGGCTCTTGTCAAAGTTATTTATCAGCTCAATTTATTTTCATCAGTATTTTTTATTAGCTCTTACAGAATTTTCATTACTTGGGTATTGTTCTTTACACGATGAGTGTGTGTTATTGCTGCCCGTGACATGCGCGCGGAGGGTCATCCATCGAGGGCTCGTAGATTTAAAGAAGACAACAAGCAACGGCGGATTAGCAGGGGCTTGTTTTGGCCTGATAAAGTGCCATTAAATCATAGGGTGATACATTTTAACTGTCAGCCTGCATGTTCACATAAATCATGGTTTCATAACTGAATTACCAAACGCCTTTGCCCTAGTACATCTATTTAACGGTACGGCGCACTTGTAGGTTTATCAAAATACGTCAGACATCTTCATTCGTCTTTGTAGGTCAACGAGCATCGTAAAGTGAAGGGTAAACTCAAAAATGCAGGAGACAAAAATATAAACTTTGGAAAATGTTTTCAATTCCAAACTCAATTCCAAACATTGTCATGTTTTTAGCTCCATAGCTTAGGGTTTTATTTAGAAATTTTTATTTATTTATTTATTTATTTATTTATTTATTTGTTTTTGCTAGTATCTTTAAATTGAAAAGCCTGTTTTTTAACATTAGTTGTCTTGGGATATTTATAGAAAGTCATCGACTGTTTTTACACAAGAAGCAGGGTGTGAATTCCACAATGATTTTAAATGAATTTTAATTAGTGAAATATGGTTTGCACCGATCTGTATCTAAAATAATTATATATTAAAACTAATCAATATAAAAATACATTTGGCCACCCCTATTCTGGTTCATACCATTCCCTATTTTGTATCACTTATTTTAGTGCACATTTTAGATTATCGCATAAACAAAAAACTTAATGGAAATGGGATAATTCACCCAAAAAATGAAAATGTACTGTTATTTTAGAAAATCTGTAACCAAATACTTTCATATAAGCAAATTTCAAAAACAGGTTGGAAACAAGTAAAGGATAAGTAAATGAAGACAGAATTTTCATTTTTGGGTGAACTTTAATTTAAATTTTCTGTTATGTTGTTTAAGCAGGCATAGTATGGAGCTTAATATATGCAGGGTGTCTGCGGGGTCTTAACATATTTTTTACGTAGCGGATGCCCTTCCAGCCACAACCCAATACTGGGAAACACCCATACACTCTTGCATTCACACTCATCCAATACGGCCATTTTAGTTTATTCAAATCACCTATAACGCATGTCTTTGGACTGTGGGGGAACCGGAGCCCCCGTAGGAAACCCACGCGAACACGGGGAAAACATGTAAACTCCACACAGAAATGCCAACTGACCAAGCCGAGGCTCGAACTAGCGACCTTCTTTCGTGCTACCCACTGCACCACCGTGCTGCCCCTTTACCATTAGTTGTCCTGGGACATTTATAGAACTATTTTTAGACCACTATTAATAGACAATCAGCTGTCTATAAATAATGTAAGATGTTTGCGAAAGGTATTTTCTTTTCCAGCCTTCTGTGTGAAAATTGAAAAAGTGTTATGACTGCAGCAGTGACAGTGACAGATTTGTGGGAGATTATGGATCACTCGTGGGAGTTAGATAGGACACGCTTTCCAGGAGACTGCTGGAATATATGATGTCAAACTAAAGACAAGAGCTTTAAATATTTATTTCGTTTATATTTATCTTGCAGACTAGCATTCGATTGCTGCAATGTCAAAAAAAAGAGAGCTTCTTAAATACTCAGCTGGATATTAATTAAAGTCATAAGGACCGTAGTGTCAAGTAGGACATCACAGTTTATTTTTTCTTTTCTATTTTTTCTAAAAGCTGGCCACAAATCCCAGTCCAAAGCTAAAGGTCATGCCGGGGAAGGCGTTAAATGATGCAACAGGCTTATTATACTTGATTTAGTTATAATTGATGATCTCATTAATCATCCAGCCATGCCAGTGTTAATGGCTGCCGTAGCACGTCATTTCTTCCTGTTATAGTAATTAATCTTTGCTCTGGTGGATAAGCCGGAAGGTTATAAACCAGCGCCGGCTCATTGTCTCGCTGTACTAACTTTGACTCGGACTATGTAGGACCTTTTAATACATTTTCACAGTCTTGAGCACTTGGCCGAGTTAAATCATTCTCGTTACAACCTGACAAGCAAAGACAAAGTCTTTAAAGGATTATCACAGATGATATTGACAAGTCCATTGTCCACGAGCGAATATTGACATTGTGTCTCTAACCTGGCTCTGGCTTTGCTATAATTACCTCTGGCTCATACTATTGTTTCCTTTTTTTCTTCCTTGTTTTGGGAGGGTTTTTTTCTGGTAATCCTGTCTATAAACTATGATTATGACACATGTGAATGTACTATGAAATATTCATTCATTCATTTTCCTTAGGCATAACCCCTAGTTTATCAGAGGTTGCCACAGTGGAATGAATCGCCAACTATTCCAGCCAACGTTTTACGCAGTGAATGCCTTTCCAGCCACAACCCAGTACTGCAAACTCAACACAGAAATGCCAACTGACCCAGGCGGGACTTGAACCGGCGGCCTTCTTGGTGTGAGGCAACAGTGCTAACAACTGAGCTACCATGTCGCCTGCACTTAGCATTATTCATTCATTTTCTTTTCGGCTTAGCCCCTTTATTAATCAGGGGTTGCCACAGCGGAAAGAACCGCTAACTTATCCAGCATATGTTTATATACGCAGCGGATGCCCTTCCAGCTGCAACCCAACACTGGGAAACATCCATACACACTCATTCACACACATACACTATGGACAATTTAGCTTATTCAATTCACCTATAGCGCATGTCTTTGGACTGTGGGGGAAACCCACGCCAACAAGAGGAGAACAAGCGACCTTATTGCTGTCAGGCGACCACTGAGCCACCGTGTCGCCTTCACTTAGCTTATCTAATATTAAATTATGTTGTATTAATAAATCATTAAATAATAAATCTCTGCAGTTTTCAAAGCTTATATATTGCTTGTTTCATGGTGAGCTCTGCTATACAGGCCAACGTGAGACTAGTAACTAATATTATTCCTTTTCGTTGTACAAATGCCTCACTAAAACTGATCCGGGATCATGTAAAAACGATAACAGCAGTCCAGTGATTCGCCACTGAGAGGCGATCTAAGTGAACTCACACCATTCATGTGGATTTAAGTGTATTAAAGGGGTGGTCCATAACAATATCATATTTTAAACTTTAGTTCAGTGGTCACCAAACTTGTTCCTGGAGGGCCGGTGTCCTGCAGATTTTAGCTCCAACCCTAATCAAACACACCTGAATGAGCTAATCAAGGTCTTACTAGGTATACTTGAAACACCCAGCCAGGTGTGTTGAGGCAAGTTGGAGCTAAACCCTGCAGGGACACCGGCCCTCCAGGACCAAGATTGGTGACCCCTGCTTTAGTTGATGTGTAATGTAGCTGTGTGAACATAAACAACATCTCTGAATGTAAGACGCTCAAAGTTCAATGCAAAGTGAGACATTGGATTTTACAGAGTTAGCTTAGCAAACCCTACAGCAAACGAAGTTTGGGCACTACAAAAAATACATCTGGGTTAGTGAGATCACAAGGACTTCAGGTTATGTGTATTCATTACTCACATACACCCCCCACGCAGCAAAGGGGAGTGGCCAGAGGCACTGTAATCTTATAGCAGAGAAAGCTAAAATGGCGTCCAAACGCTGCTATTTCCACAGAGCTTCTTCTGTTTCTGTATTTGGGCTTCCAAAGGACACGACACAAAGAGAGAAGTGCTTACAGTTTAACTTTAATTATGTTCCAGAGAAATATAATAAATATACAGCTAGCATTTGACAAAGGAGAACTTCCAGAATCTCTCCCAGTTCAGTGCTGGATTCGACTAAAACCTCCTCAAAGAAGGAGCAGCTCCAACCAGAATAGAAGAAGCTGTAGATTGTGAGCCACAACCTGCAAGTATTTTTATTTGTTCAAATTGATCTATTACATGCACAGTTTCTAGCGTTAACTGTATGTTGTAGCTAGGAGGTAAACAAGCATGTTAACAATGGCAAATGCTGTTTGGCACTGATAACAATTTAACAACAATTCATATTTATCAGTCAAACCGCTGTAAACACCCACAATCTTCAGCAGCGCTGAAGTGGATTTGGACACACCCGTAGGGCTCAGTTTTAATGGTCTAGATGCAAAGTCTAAAGCATTAAAAGCGTGTCCACTTTTGTTATTTTAAGGATGGAAAAAGATGCTCTGCACCCTGGCGCATGGTCTAACAGGGTTGTGCTTATTCTCTTAATGAGTTCTGGGTGTGTTTTGAACATAACGTGCATTAAACCAATCAGAGTCTCATTTCCCATTACCTTTAAGAGTCAGATGCGTCGTGCCATGGTGCATTTGCTATTTACATGCCGGACTTTGTAAGTGGAAATACTAAATGCATCATTAGCAAGAAAACAGTTAAACAGAGCATCTGCAGCGCGAGGATAAAGAACGAGCCTCCTCCAATCGGCCTTTACTTTCTCTTTCTCTCTTTCGCTGATAAGGAAACAGTGTTGTGCACACTCCACTGAAGACATCCATTAGCCTACATAAATAATTTTGTTTGTTAAGCGCAAAGATTTGTTTCAAAACTATTTCTAAATTCAGTTCTTATTTCCAGAAAAGGAATAAATGAACAATAATAATGAAGTGTGGAGTTATATCCAAACACACGTCCTATGCTCCATATGGTCCAAAACCTGACAGAATTTAAAGGATTTGCTATTTAAACAACACGGCGGAAAACGGGAAAATTAGTGTTGCGCTGGTCTGAAAATAGCAACACGTCCCGGCAAACACGTCTTGCGCCTTATTGCGCCGGGTGTATGACAGGGCCCCTAATGCTTTTACGCCATGCACTTTAGACTTTGCACGTAGATCATTAAAATCGAACCCAGAGAATTTAGCGCTAATTCATTTGCTGTGTGCCCTGAAAAAATATGTTTGCTGTTTGTTCAAACTACTTATTTAAAATGAGCTGAAACGACACAATTGTTACATTTTTGTGGGGACAACTTAATTTATTTATGTTCAATCCACTTAAATTTGTAAAAAAATCTATTAAGCTAACTTAATTCCTTCATGTTGTCACAACACAAATCGATTGTGTGAGATCCAGCATTTTTTTTACAGTGTACTCCACCTGTAGACACACTGTAGTCATTCTGTCTTTGGATCTCCTTCTTTTTCTTTGTCTGTTAGCCACATGCTGTACTATATTTTAGGCAATCAGGTCTGTCAGTCAGGACTGCGGCTCTTTTTATAACCACTGTCCAAAAGAAAGAGACCACAGTCAGGAAAGAACATTACAAAGCAAGCCACTACAATTCACCATCCAAACACCAGGACGGGGGTCAAAGCAATGAAATGTCACGGAAAGCTTGCGAATGCAACAGCGGCCTTGTGGTTGAGGAAAGAAAGGACATCACGTCGAGATGAAAATGCTTCAGTCCGCGATGGTTGGATTGTAGTATTTTGTAAGACCAGAGTCTGGACCCCTTTGCGAGTTTCATCATGTTAGGGTGGAAAAACGCGGTGAAGCGTGCACCAAGCAGCTGGTTTCATTAACCTCCTGTCCAACCCTGGAGAGAAGGAAGCAGGGTAAGGCGATGTAAATGGTGACCTTCTAAATATGCAGCCAGATATCAGCGAGTGAACGCCTCCCTGCTCCTAGAGAGGGAGGGAGTGTAATGGCAGACAGCTAGGAAGAAAAAAAAAACTAGGCCACTTGTTTCAACAGTTGAGTCACCTTGGCAATACTGACTTTGAGCCTCCGGGGTGTGAATTTGCCCGTGTTACGGAGCGTGATGGGACGGTTTGTGTGCTGTCATATCTATATTTCTCACAAGAGAGACCGTTTTCCGTTATTTTTGGTAACAATTATATTGTAATGATCCGCGTGTAGCAATTGCTCTGTTTTGTCATGCTGTTATACAGCCTGTAATTGCTCCAGCATCAGCCCAGATACGTCCATTAAGAATGAACAATGGCTTCTCAAACAATGGACTTCATCTGTTTTAATAGTTATTGTGTTTCTCACAATCGCGCTCAGTTTGTACTAGTTGGATAAATTCGTGATTGTGTGCTAGCTGTGCCTTCTGAAATATGCCTGACGGAAGTCAATGAAGACAAAATGTTCTGATGTACTTTTTTAATACATACTGTGCACAGTTGTATTGCTTCATCAAATGCCTTTTTATAGCTTATATTGCTCGAGTATAATATAGATAGTATAATATATAGTATATTATAGTCTAGAGCAGTGTTTCTCAACCACGTTGCTGGAGGACCAACAGCTCTGCACATTTTCCAATCAAACACACTGCAGTCAGATTTTCAGCTCATTAGCAGAGACTGAAAGACCTGTAAAATGGTGTGACAGACATAAGAGACATCCAAACATGCCGTGTTGGTGGTCCTCCACACTGTAAAAAAATACTGGTTGCCTAAAAATGTTTATATTATATATATATATATATATATATATATATATATATATATATATATATATATATATATATATATATATATATATATATATAATACGTAACGTATACACCTCTAGTTTGAAAACAGTCAGTAAAGTGAGTCCAGCTTTTTTTAGGTGGGAGTGTCGAGTGGCGAAAGAGGGGTTTGCATGAAAAGTGGAGTTTCTTACGCGTAGCAGGCAGTGCAAACACAGACACAGGTGAGATGGACAGAAATTTGGAGAGCAGCATTTACAGTGGATCTGAAAGCTGTGTAAAAAAGTAGAGGATTTCTCTTCACCAGATTCCACCCAGTCACATTATCTGGCTGATGACAGTGCAGGTCCACTGTCTTATCATTTTTAACCTTTCAACACAAACAAGCTCGTGAATGCAGGAGAAAGTGAAGATTGTCCTGACGAGGCGAATATTGAAGTCTCGCAATGGTAGTTATTATGTCCAACTGTATTTGTTGAGGCAACGCAGTGGCGCAGTAGGTAGTGCTGTCACAGTTAGAAGGTCGCTGGTTCGAGCCTCGGCTGGGTCAGTTGGCATTTCTGTGTGGAGTTTGCATGTTCTCCCTGCGTTCGCGTGAGTTTCCTCCGGGTGCTCCGGTTTCCCCCTCAGTCCAAAGACATGCGGTACAGGTGAATTGGGTAGGCTAAATTGTCTGTAGTGTAAGAGTGTGAATGCAAGAGTGTATGGATGTTTTCCAGAGATGGGTTGCAGCTGGAAGGGTATCCGCTGCGTAAAACATGTGCTGGATAAGTTGGCGGTTCATTCCGCTGTGGCGACCCCGGATTAATAAAGGGACTTTGCCGAAAACAAAATGAATGTATGTTGTATGAATGATGTATTTGTTGAAATAAACAAATAGCTAATAAACACACCATTGTGCCTGCCACAGATACTGCACTGCACTAAAAAAGTGGACTGTTGTAATCTTAATTGTCTCTGTTGTAATCTTAGCACGCTACATCAGTTGTGAAAACATTGGTCTGGCAGCCTACCTCACACCCGCTTCGGGTTCAGAGCAAGGATGTAACTGTTGTAACTACAACCGTTTAAAAAGACACCGAGCAAAGCATTTTCAGTCCATAATATTATAGTAATATTACTGTAAACTGCTTAGTAACTTAAGTCATTTCACTAAGGTATGTCTTCAAAAACTGAAAGAGTGCTGCTGACGAAACTAACTTCTGGATAAACATAAACAAAGAACACTGATCACACACTTACCAAATCCGTAGAGACAGGACAATCGACACCAACTGGAACCGCGTCTTTTTTAAAAGAAGGCAAATCTGAATTTCTCCATTTCCAGATGCGTTAAGCTCTCAAGTAAAACATGTTTTACCTGTCAACATATATCACTGTCAACATCTCAAAAAATGTGTTTTGGTGTTTCGTGACCCTTTAAGATTTCTTAGATATTTGGACTAAAAACAAGACTTTTGCAGTGTAGTCTAAATTAGTTTGATACTTTTTCAATACTCTTTCCAATATGGAAGCTGAATGACTTGCCAGTGTGTTTCATGAAGAAAATGATTGACTAAATTATACAGTATGTTTCAAAAGACTTATTCAATCTTAATGTTTGTTTCCTTAGAGAGCTGACCTTGCTGTGGCTCCCCTCACCATCACCTTCATGCGAGAGAAAGCCATTGACTTCTCCAAACCTTTCTTGAACACTGGCATCAGTATCCTGTACCGGAAACCCAACAGCACCAACTCCGGCTTCTTCTCGTTCCTGAACCCCATGACTCCTGATATCTGGGTTTACATCCTGTTGGCCTACCTGGGGGTCAGCTGCGTGCTCTTTGTCATCGCCAGGTGAGCCACATCCCATTGTACAACTGTGGCTATTAACCTTTGTGGTGCCATGAAATATTTGCTTTGGATTCACTCAGTAGAGCATCAAAGGGCAAACGGTTATGTGTTATTAGTGGTGTTTGCTAAGGCGAAAGGACCAAACCATATCTAGGGAGCAGAATATTAAAGAGATTTGCCGGTGGGATTTTTGTGGCCATTGAAAAACCTTTACAACCACCCAGAATGCTGAAGGAAGTGCATAGCAGACACACGCTAATGCACTTTAGGTGCATAATGCACTTGGAAAATTCTGATCACAACAGAAACTACATGACAACATCATAGCAACAGATGGCAGCAAGTTTTACACAGGCCATCACTAGATCTAAAAAATGTATAATAATATAGTACATTTAAAAGTGCTCATCTTCATGACTTCAAAAGGCAGAGCACTGGAAAAAAGGTTGTTTTTTTTAAGGAAAGAGTCCTAATTCCTCACATAATTTTGACAGTATTATTTCTAAAAACAAGACAATATTTTTTACTTGTCTAGAAAATACTATATATATATATATATATATATATATTCATTCATTTTCTTTTCGGCTTATTCCCTTTATTAATTCGGGGTCGCCACAGCGGAATGAACCGCCAACTTATCCAGCACGTTTTATGCAGCGGATGCCCTTCCAGCTACAAACCATCTCCGGGAAACATCCATACACACTCATTCACACTCATACACTACGGACAATTTAGCCTACTGTTGAAAAAAAAAAAAATGAGTGAATATAGAAGAGAACCCAGTCCAGGAGACTCGAAACAAGCAGAATTCCTTTATTGAGACGTGTTGGTTAATCTGCAGTCATACAGCGTCTTCAAGAAGTCCATGTGTCTGCAGAGCCTATAGGAGGTCTGCAGTCTGCGAGTTTTATCACAAGTCTGAATTAAGACAAAGATGTCCTGTCTATATTGTCTTAGGAGGAGGGGAGATGGCTAAACAAAGCATGCAAATTCAGTTTTGGAGTCAGCAGGGTAAATTGGCATATAGGTGTAGAAACCGGCCCAGCTACTGACCACACAAGGTAATTAACAAAATGGTTTCTGTAGCATGAAAGCATGACCCCCAAATTATGTTCTGGAGACAGAAACCGCCTGACCAGTTGACCGAAAAGAGAAAACAAGTTACACAGCCGTGCTGTGAAACTGACACTTTGCATTACTTTGGGATATAAATTTATATTCCCACACTACCCAATTCACCTGTGCTGCATGTCTTTGGGGGAAACCGGAGCACCCGGATGAAACCCACGCGAACGCTGGGAGAACATGCAAACTCCACACAGAAACGCCAACTGACCCAGCCGAGGCTCGAACCAGCGACCTTCTTGCTGTGAGGTGAAAGCACTACCTACTGCGCCACTGCGTTGCCTATATATATGTATAATCACACTCATAGCAGTTCGATATGGCTGTATATCAGCATTGGTGGAAGTTGTTGCTTTCACATGAGGCTGCAGGCCGAGTGCCTTAGTGTGACGATATACAGACATATACGCCACCAGTGACGATATACAACCATATCGCAGTGCTACAAGTGTGATATTGCGTTTATACGACAGTTCGACGGCATAATCATGTGCATAAAAAAGAACATCAAATACGGAGATTACAAAAATCCTTTTGTAAGAGGAACTACTTTTTATAGCCATTCATTTACACCTGCAGCTGATGTCTGTTACAGCAGAAACCGTTATTAATTCACCAATGTCAATTTAGAGCTAATATTTGAATGATTCTTTAGCATAATATCTAAAGTGATGACAAAACAGGTGATTTTGTTCACATGTTAAGATTATAAGGCTGAACGGCATGAAATGCCATCAGTCTACAGAGATTTTCAAGCATTTCTCTGTTGCAATTTTGAGATCACAATAATTAACCCCGAAAAGGCCAAAGCAGCACTAACACTACCAGATTACTGTTGTGTTTGCTATGAGGAAAAACGCTAAACACATGCGGGCATTTCTTCTTTCTTTCTTTTTACTAAACGAGTCTGCAGTAACGAACACAGTAGACGCATTCGATGGCCAACCAAAAAGTAACCTCAGAGTTATACAAAGAGGGGCCAACACAAAATACACACATTCCTGAGTTGCAAGTCCTATCTCACACTCAATACACTACAATTACTATGATATAAATACAGCACGGCAACATACAAAAGAGAGAGATCAACTTAGAATGCCCAAAATTATAAATATTTTAAAATAGGCACTTATGAATTATGTCCTTATGAATAAACTGCATAGTTGCAATCTAAACAACTACATTCTCAACTTAAAAAGCCTCAAAAGTACATTATGGTGTTCAACAGCTGCAATATTTGTCAAACTGTAGTCCTCCGCTTGCCACTCGTGTTGGCGGAGCAATACACAAGAGTGAAGAGGCTGTATATGTATATATATATGTATATATGTGTATATATATATATATATATATATATATATATATATATATATATATATATATATATATATATATATATATATATATATGTGTGTATGTATATATATATATATATATATATATATATATATATATATATATATGTATGTGTATATATGTATGTATGTATATATATATATATATATATATATATATATATATATATATATATATATATGTATGTATATATATATATGTATATATATATATATATATATATATATGTATACATATATATACATATATATACATATTCAGCACCATTTTAATTGGA
>NC_079450.1:52770807-52808307 GCF_903798145.1 Danio aesculapii | reverse complement strand
ATTGGCCAGCCCAGTCACCAGACATGAGCATTATTGAGTATTATTGGGGTAAGATGAAGGAGGAGGCATTGGAGAAGAAGGCAAAGGATCTTGATTGATTTGCAAGACTGCTTTCTTTGCCATTCCAGATGACTTTATTAAGTGATTTGAGTCATTGCAGAGATGTATGGATGCAGTCCTCCAAACTCACGGGAGTCATACACAATATTCATTCTTTTTCCACTGCAGCATGACTTTATATTCTATACTAAATGAACCTCCAACATATGTTTTATGCAATGGATGCCTTTCCAGCCGCAACCCAAGAATGGGAAACCAAAGCATCCAAATTAACTTAAACAGGTAAAGATGTTGTTACACATAGCCTACGACAAATTTCAATTCAATTCACCTTTATTTGTATAGCGCTTATACAATGTAGATTGTGTCAAAGCAGCTTCACATAAAGGGTCACAGTAAATAGGAACAGTTTAGTTCAGTTTGTAGTGTTTAAGTTCAGTTCAGTTGAGCTCAGTTCAGTGTGGTTTAATAATCACTACTGAGAGTCCAAATATTGAAGAGCAAATCCAACGATGCGCAGCTCTACAGATCCCGAGCCATGCAAGCCAGTGGCGACAGCGGAGAGGGAAAAAAAACTTCACTAAAGGCGGAAGTGAAGAAAAAAAACCTTGAGAGAAACCAGGCTCAGTTGGGCATGACCATTT
Organism: Danio aesculapii; assembly: GCF_903798145.1. Classification (NCBI taxonomy): domain Eukaryota; kingdom Metazoa; phylum Chordata; class Actinopteri; order Cypriniformes; family Danionidae; genus Danio; species Danio aesculapii. The sequence goes on along the minus strand of NC_079450.1, from coordinate 52,807,603 downwards.
TAATTTCTCCGCTGGCCAAACGTCTTGTGCAGAGCTGCAGTCTCAGTGGCGGATAAAATAAAATAATATACTGTACTTACTAAAAATCCATTAGTTAAAAGCGAATTTAAAAAAGTATCAACATAAAGTAATTTAAAAGTGTTAAACTACAATAAACTTGAAATACAAACTTTCAAACAACGTTAACGTCATGCCCAAATCATTTGGTTCCAGTGTTTTAGTCCTTTAACGGAACTGGTTTTAAACAAGAAGCGATTTCCATCCCTAATCAGAGTTTTATCTTAGCATAACACCAAAGTAAATGGCACTCTCTCTCTCTCTCTCTCTCTCTCTCTCTCTCTCTCTCTCTCTCTCTCTCTCTCTCTCTCTCTCTCTCTCTCTCTCTCTCTCTCTCTCTCTCAAATATTATTTCCCTTAATACCATTTTAAATATTTTTCCTTTGGCTCAGTGCTGAGGTGCCGCCTCACAGAATTAGATGGAGGAAGCTATTAAAGACACGCAGGGGTTGAAGCTGTTTTCACACCCCTCACAGGCACACATTAGCGAACGATACCCTCCAAACCAAACGGCATAATAAAGCAGGCCAGGGAGTAATGGAAATGTTTTACCTCACGTAAGGAGACAAATAGAAAAAGTCTCTTCCTGTGCCCGCGGTGGATCTTTGCTCACGGGGAGCGCAAATCTGCTGCACATTTCATTACGCATGAAATCTTCACTGATATGTATGCGATACCTGTCAATTTTGAAACAGCCAAGTGAAACTAGCAGCCATGCAGTTTGTGTGCCGGTTGGTTGGCTGGAACTGGAAGTCTCTGTTGACTCGCAAAGGCGTCTCTTTACTAATTCCAGTTGCATGAATGATTGGTAAGGATTTATGCTTTAGCTGTAATTTGGAGTTTAAATGCTGTGAAAGCATCAACAGCATTAGATGGGGTTGGAAATAAAGACAAGAGTTTGTTTGTGGAATTCGGCTAAAGGTTTTCTGAAGAGGATTTTCACGGTGATGTCATTTGGAGAACAACATCTCTTGAATAAAGCAGTGTCTTAGTGTGAATGTAGCCAGCTAGCGAAGTACTGTGCTGGTAGACCTCACTCCTCTGACCTCTAAAGGTGCTCTAGCGACAGATGCTAAGGGCCATGGTCTTTAGCCTCCTTGTTAGAGCAACCGAATTCTATACAAAGAATCGCCAGTTCGATCCTAGCTCGGAGCAGGTTGAGTGGAGTAGGAACGGTGGGTTACATGTGGGGGCACGTCCGGGATGAGAGTGAGGTTTAGGGGGGTGAGTGTAACGGAGGCCAGCTAGCAGAGTGCTATGCAGGTAAACCTCACTCCTTTGACCTCTAAAGGTGCTCTAGTGACAAACGCTAGGGGCAAACGCTAGGTTTAGAGGGGTGAGTGTAGTGGAAGCCTGCTAGCAAGGTGATATGCAGGTAAACCTAACTCCTCTGACCTCTGACAACAGATGCTAGGGGCCGTGGTCTTTAGACTCCTTGTTAGAGCAACCGACTCCTATACAAAGAATCACCGGTTCGATCCCAGCTCGGAGTGGGTTGGGTGGTGTAGGACCAGAGGGGTTACATTGGTGCCATGACCCAGATGGGAGTGAGGTTTAGGGGGGTGAGTGTAGCGGAGGCCAGTTAGGGAAGTGCTGTGCAGGTAAACCTCACTAATTTGACCTCTAAATGTGCTCTGGCGACAGATGCTAGGGGCTGTAGTCTTTAGCCTCCTTGTTAGAGCAACCAATCCCATACAAAGAATCGCCGGTTCAGGCCCAGCTCGGAGCGGGTTGGGTGCAGTAGGACTGGTGGTTTACTGGTGGCTCGTGTGGGATGGGAGTGAGATTTAGAGGGGAGAGTGTAGCGGAGGCCTGCTAGCAAAGTGCTATGCAGGTAAACCTCACTCCTCTGACCTCAAGAGGTGCTCTAGCGACAAACGCTAGGGGCCGTGATCTTTTGCGCAAGATCACTGTCTACAGCAGCGATGCCCAATCTAGGACCCACAGGCCAAAGTTGGCCCATAATAACCTTTGATTTGGCCCATGATCCCATTTGAGAAGAGAGGGCAAAGAGATTGTCACTTCAAATTGTAAACGTTTTATTTGTTTATTTAATTGTTAAGCTACGAAAAAGCAAACTGAATTTAAACATTTCAATTTAATCAGTGTCAAGTGGGTTTAGTTTGGTGTAAAATGTGCATACTGTCACCTGACAAAGAGAGGACTTTGGTGAACAAAATCAAGGCAAAGGCAGATTCTGCTTGACTAGTGTATTCAGCATTGAACTCCACTGTGTTATAAATGTGATTATGTAATATAATTAAAAACGGTATACTGTAATACGATTCAAAGTGATGTTTTCTATTTATTATTAAATATTACTAATATTACTAATAAATTAGGAAATTACCCATGGCAACTTTAATGTAAAATAGTTTTGGTATATTTATCTTCGGCCCATGGCTATCAATAATATTTGGATTTTGGCACTTCATACAAAAATTTAGGCACTCATAGTCTACAGCAGTGTTTTCCCAACCCTGTTCCTGGAGGCACACTAACAGTACATATTTTCGGTGTTTCTCTTATCTGACCCAGGTTTTGGAGCCTCTTCTAATGTTCCGATGAGTTGATTCAGGTGTGTTTGATTAGGGAGAGGTTGAAAATGTGGACTGTTGGTGTGCCTTCAGGAACAGGGTTGGGAAACACTGGTCTGCAGCATATGTCTTATTTCTTTTATTTCGACTAGAATAAAAGCAGTTATAAAATTTTTAGAAACCCTTTTAGGGTCAAAATTATTAGCCCCTTTAAGTAATTTTTTTTTCGACTGACTACAGAACGAACAGTTATACAGTAACTTGCCTAATTACCCTAACCTGCTTAGTTAACCCAATTAACCTAGTTCAGCCTTTAAGTGCCACTTTAAGATGTATAGAAGCGTCTTGACATGTGTTTAACTGTGTTGAAAAAAAATCTTATCTCCATTAAACAGAAATTGGGGGAAGAATAAATAAGGGGGGCTAATAATTCAGGTGGGCTAATAATTCTGACTTCAACTGTACATACAAAACGGTGGAATATAGGCGAATATCCACCAGGTGATACAAATGGTGTGGAATGTTTGATGCATTTACCGTAAACGCATGCATTTGCTTCAATTTTGGGTCTTTCGTGTAATTCAGTTTGAGTGTACAAAAAAAAATCCTGTGAATAAGCTAGATCGAGTATCGCAGTGCTCCTCATTTGATGTAAATCCAGCATTAGGCCAATTAGAAAAGCTCTCATTGGTTTATACGTGTGAGGACGTCCATCCCAAACTAATGTTCAACATTCTGTGATCTGTTGTCTGTGTGTATTCAGAGCAAGTGAGCATCAAAAGAGGAATAAACAAACAAACAAACTAATCACTATTTCTGTTTATAATTGACTAATTTAGCTCCCGCTGTGCTTTTATCAATTTGCCCAGTTTTGCCCAGTCCATATCTTGATTTCTTTGTCATGCTATTATTTAAAACATTATTGCTTCCTTGCGCACACTGATAGTGAAAAGGCTAAGTAACAGGCTGAATACTGAACACTAGCCTCCGGCGCTGTGACTTTCTTCTTTACGAGAAGAAGGTGGGAATGTTAAGTGCAGGTAATTATTCTCATTGGGAAATGCTTGAAGTCGGGCCGGGCGCCGCCGAAAGAAATAGCAGGACAGGGAAAAGCAGGTCATCATAATTAATATCACTCCGAAGCAAAACCCACCGAGAATAACCTGCAGTTTAGCAACTTTGCCTACCCTTACTTTTACAGAGCGATAAGCAGATGTTTAGCTTCAGCGTCGGGCTGGAAAATCTGTCAGCTGGTTGTTTGTCATGACATCAGCATTTCTTTAATAGCGTGCACACTGAAACGTGATAAAGGAACATGCTGCGGGCCAAAGAGCCAATCACAGGAGAGCAGGTTTGATTCTGAGTGTTGTGGCAAAAGGATTGTATTTTAAAAAAAATGCTTGTCAACTGTGTTTGTATTTTAGCCAATCCTGAGTGTGTGTGTGTGTGTGTGTGTGTGCGTGTGTGTGTGTGTGTGTGTGTGTGTGTGTGTGTGTGTATGTGTGTGTGTGTCAGTTTTCAAACTTTCCATTGCATCGTTCAGTGGTTTGTGTCCTGAGAGAGCTCTGTTTGTCCATCATCTCTGTTTGTTTGGTTTGAGTCTCTGTGTATTTGAGATGAGCAAGCAGGCTCAAGAATGAACTCAAACTTTAGAACGCTTGTCCAAGAAAAGTATTTTGCAGTATCATTTTAAACAGTGTGTGTGTTTGTTTTATATGCATGTTTTTGAAGGTTTTAAAAAGTTTTGTTTTTTTTTAGGCTCTATTTTATTAGCACAATTTAGACATGAAAATTACTATGTGCTGCATTATCAATGCAAAAAGGCAAAAAAGGCTATAAAATATATTATATACATTTAGGTCCATGAATATTTGGACATCGACACAATTCTAACATTTTTGGCTGTATAAACCAACACAATGGATTTGAAATGAAACGAATAGGATGTGCTTTAACTCCAGACTGTCAGCTTTAATTTGAGGGTATTTATATCCAAATCAGGTGAACACTGTAGGAATTACAACAGTTTGCATATGTGCCTCCCACTTGTTAAGGGTCCAAAGTAATTGGACAATTGCTTTTAAGATGTTTCATGGCCGGGTGTGTGTTATTCCCTCATTATCCCAATTACAATGAGCAGATAAAAGGTCCAGAGTTCATTTCAAGTGTGCTATTTGCATTTGGAATCTGTTACTGTCAACTCTCAAGATGAGATCCAAAGAGCTGTGGCTATCAGTTAAGCAAGCCATCATTAGGGTGAAAAAACAAAACAAACTCATCAGAGAGATAGCAAAACACCAAGCGTTGCCATAACAACTGTTTGGAGCATTCTTAAAAAGAAAGAACACAGCAGTGAACTCAGCAACACCAAAAGACCCGAAAGACCACGGAAACAACTGTGGAGGACGACCAAAGAATTCTTTACCTGGTGAAGAAAACACCCTTAACAACAGTTTGCCAGATCAAGAGCACTCTCCAGGAGGTAGGTGTATGTGTGTCAGAGTCAAAAATCAAGAGAAGACAACACCAGAGTGAATACAGAGGGTTCACCACAAGATGTAAACCATTGGTGAGCCTTAAACACAGGAAGGCTAGATAAGAGTTCTAAAAAGCCTTCATGGTGCTGGAACAACATCCTATGGACAGATGAGATCAAGATCAACTTGTACCAGAGTGATGGGAAGAGATGAACTGCTCATGATCCTTAGCAGTGAAGCATGGTAGTAGTAGTGGCATGGCGTGGGCATGTATGGCTGTCAATGGAACTGGTTCTCTTATATTTATTGATGATGTGATGCTGACAAAAGCAGCAGGATGAATTCTGAATTGTTTCAGGCAATATTTTCTGCTCATATTAAGCCAAAGGCTTCAGAACTCATTGGACTGCGCTTGACAGTGCAGATGGAGAATGACCCAAAGCATACTGCAAAAGCAACCAAAGAGTTTTTGAAGGGAAAGGATTGGAATGTTATGTAATGGCCAAGTCAATCACCTGACCAAATTCCTTAGTGTCCCGCGAGTGACGATGTACAGCCATATCACACTACTACGGGTGTGATATTGCGTTTAAACAACAGTTCGACAGCATAATCGTGTGTAAAAAAAAAAAGAAAATCATACATGGACAGTATAAAAATCCTTTTGTATGAGGAACTACTTTCTTCCGTCATTCATTCACATCTACAGCTGATGTCCAAACAGCAGAAGCCGTTACTAATTCACCAACATCCCTTTAGAGCTAGTATTTGAATGATTCTCTAGCGTAATGTCTGTTCTGACAAAACAAATGATTTTGCTCACATTTTTAAGATTATAAGGCTGAACAGCATGAAATGCCATCAGTCTACAGAGGTTTCCCAGTATTTCTTTGTTGTAATCAGCAGATCACAATAATTAAACCCGAAAAAACAAAAGCAAAGCAAACACTAGCAGATTACTATGGGATAAATACAGCACTACAACATACAAAAGAGAGAGATCGATTTAGAATGTCACTTATCTGTTTTATAATGATTTGTTCAGCTGTAGTTTTAAATACGAAAAGAAAATGCTGAGTTTTTTTTTCCCTGAAGGACTTATAATGCAGTCTCTGTCGCCATATTGTGGCGCAACCGTCTTTGGTCTGCTCAGTATGACAGGCAGATGGCCACGACTCCGAAATTATGAATATTTAACATAATGAGTGTTTCATAATTTTGATTATTATGTATGCTAATTATGATTTTAATCCCAGTTAGTTTTTAAGACCTTTGTAAGTTTTGTTTACTTCTACTTTTTCATTAAATAGGATTTTTTTTTTTTTATCTGAGTTAACGAAAATAGTTTTTGTATTTTTATATATATTTTTTAAATGTTTAGATGCTAGTTTTAGTTTTCATTTACTAAAATAATCTTGCGTTTAAAATAAACTAATGATGATATACAGCATACAGTTGAGGTCTAAATTATTTACCCTCCTGTGATTTTATTTTATTTTGTTTTCACGTTTTGCAAATTAAGTTTATCGGAGCAATAATTTTTTTTTCTTTTGGAAAAAGTCTTATTTGTTTAGCTGTTTTAAACGTTTTTAAACCATTTTATTTTATCAATATTATTATCCCCCTTAAGCAATATTTTCTTTCTTGATTGTCTACAGAACAAACCACTGTTGACTAGCCTAATTAACCTAGATAAGCCTTTAAATGTTACTCCAAGCTGAATACTAGCATCTTGATAAAAATCTAGTCAAATATTATGTAGTCATCATGACAAAGATAAAAGAAATCAGTTACAGAAACTGGGGGGAAAAAAATATACAAGGGGGCTTATAATTCTTTATGTACACTTTTCAGGCTAAAAACATTATGTAACCGGTTGATGATGCATCTCATCTCTGTGCAGGTTCAGAACTGATGCCTAAAGCTCTCTCGACCCGAATCATCGGAGGAATCTGGTGGTTCTTCACCCTCATCATCATCTCCTCCTACACAGCCAACCTGGCAGCCTTCCTCACCGTGGAGAGGATGGATTCGCCCGTGGACTCGGCCGATGACCTGGCCAAACAGACCAAAATAGAGTACGGCGTAGTCAAAGACGGAGCAACCATGTCCTTCTTTAAGGTAAATGCTCAAGATTTTATGAAGGTCTGTAATTCTGACACGGTTCACTGAGGTTACATTCACTATTTATGATGCATTTGACGTTATTTATTCCTTGAAGCTTGAAGCGTGGCTTTTTTGTCACCAGAACAAGTGCAGAATGCTAAAACAGAAGATTTTTTTTTTTTTTTTTTGATAGACAGCTTCAGCTAACTTTTCAAAAAAAGACTAACTTTTATATTCTGGAGTAGTGCATAGAGAGAGAGAAAGAGAGAGAGAGAGAGAGAGAGAGAGAGAGAATCAATACAATTCCACAAAAGAGTTTTTTTAAGCTTTTCCAGTTAGATCTTAATTCCCACTGTAAAAGCAAATTCTCCCGCGCTCTCACTTCTCCTCCATGTTTGAAGTCTTCTTCATAATGATTTTTATTATATATATATATATATATATATATTCCAAAGTTTCAACTTTTGCCTGCAGGGTTTTACTTTTTTACAAGGCTTTGAGTTTTCACTCTCAGATTCTGAGCGCTGAAAGATAGAGCAGGATTTTGACTGACGTAAAATGAAGGGATCTTTAAGCAGTTACTGAATATTCATAGCTTTTTGTAAAATATAAGCTTTTTTACTGCAGATGCTGTTATTTTTTAATACATTTGTTCTATAAATTACCTTCTTTTAAAGCTCTCTTTATCCTTTTCGCTTTTGTTTGTGTTTCAAAAGAGGCTATATGTGAGAATTCCCATATATTAGTCATGAAGTGTTGCCAACGTTAGAGCAGCTTATAATCAGACTTAAGCGTCACACTTTATTTTGATGGTCCGTTTGTTGAATTTAAGTTACATTGCATCTACATGCCAACTAATTCTCATTAGATTATAAGTAGACAGGTTAGGGTTAGTGTAAGTTTACATGTACTTTCTTATAGTCAGTGAAATGTCTGTTGAAGGAGCAGTATCAGCAGATATTAAGCAGACAGTCTACTAATACTCAGATGGACCATCAAAATAAAGTGTTGCTGACTTAAAATCTCATTTAGAATGATTGTATTTCTATGTAGGATCTTTAAATCCGGCTAGCGAGATCCACTTTGTTACAAATTTTAGCTTGAAACATGATCAACTAGATTCAACTCAAACTCAAACTAAATTGCCTGATATGTTCCTAAATTGCCTTTTACCAGGCGATATATCATTCAGACTATTAAAACTGTCATAAAAAATCCATGTTTTTATGTTGTTGATGCCAAATTCTGACCCTACCATCCGAATGTCGCAGCAGAAATTGAGACTCATCAGACCAGGTAACATTTTTCCGATCTTCTATTGTCCAATTTTGATGAGCCTGTGTGAATTGTAGCCTCAGTTTCCTGTTCTTAGCTGACAGGAGTGGCACTCTGTGTGATCTTCTGCTGCTGTAGCACATCTGCCTCAAGGTTGGACGTGCTGTGTGTTCAGAGATGCTCTTCTGCAGACTTCGGTTGTAACGAGTGGTTATTTGAGTTACTGTTGCCTTTATATCAGCTGGAACCAGTCTGGCCATTCTCTTCTGACCTCTGGCATCAACAAGAAATTTGCGCCCACAGAACTGCCGCTCATTGGACTGGATTTTCTCTTTGTCTGACCATTCTCTGTAAACCCTCGAGATGGTTGTGCATGAAAATCTCAGTAGATCAACAGTTTCTGAAATACTCAGACCAGCTTGTTTGGCACCAACAACCATGCTATGTTCAAAGTCACTTAAATAACCTTTCTTCCCCTTTCTGATGCTCCATTTGAACAGCAGCAGATCGTCTTGACCATGTCTAAATGCATTGCCATGTGATTGGCTGATTAGAAATTTGTGTTAACGAGCAGTTGGACAGGTGTACCTAATAAAGTGGCCAATGAGTGTATATGTGTGTATATATATATATATATATATATATATATATATATATATATATATATATATATATATATATATATATATATATGCAAACATTTCCATATTGCTCTGATTAGATGCTTTCTGAACTGCTTTTTTCTCACCACTGCTACCTATTTGTTTGTATATTTTGAGGACCACATATTTGAATATCTAAACGTTGCTCTCACCAAAATAGATAGTGAATATATATTACCTCTATGTGCTGTACATTTATTTCGAAATGTCTACATAGTTCTACAGTATTTAAAAAAATAAATTGTTGTAATCAGTAACACGTGCAAGCACAGTAAGTCCACTGCTGTTGCAAGTTCGCTTGATTGACACTGGTGTGGCTTAAAAAACGTTTCTCAAATCTACCTTCAGTCCTTTTAAATCTCAGTTATTTTTAAAAATGTATGCATTTTAATGAATACGAGATTTAATGAATAAGACTGTGACATTTAGTCCACATTGTTCATCTGATTGTGCATCCTTTTTCCATCTGAAGTATATGATTGCAGCATTAGAAATGAAGATTGCAAAAACAGGTGCGCGCAATTAAAATATCAAGCTGTCACTGGCTGAGCACCTTCAGTTCGGCGTGTTTTCTCAATCTTCAGCTGTGGTATTTCAGCGAGAGGACCTGGAACGGCAAATGTTAATTTAACATTTTATCAGGAGTAATCAAAGAGCACTCGCACTTGTTCATTTTCTTGGGTCACTTTAAATGTTTCACGGAATTGAGCCAACAATTATCCACGATTAGCTACGGTTTCTGACGTGACCTCCTTTAAAAAACCATGAAATGCCATTTAAACTGAGCGCTAATCGTGATGTTAAAGTTTCATTATCCTGAGACAGCAAACCACACACACGTACGCACACACAGAATCGGTTCCACTTCTGAATCAGAATAACATTTCTTTATAAGAACGCTCAATAGTCAGAATTATTAGCCCTCATGAATTATTATCTCCCCTGTATATTTTCCTCTAATTTCTGTTTAATGTAGAGCAGATTTTTTCAACATATTTCTAAACATAATATATTTAATAACTCATTTTTAATAACTGATTTCTTTGATCTTTGTCATGAAGACAGTAAATAATATTTCGAGACACTGCAGAATAAAAAAATAAATCTGTAAAATTTACGGTAAAAAAACGGCAGCTGTGGTTGCCAGTTTTTCACTGTTAAAAATACCATTCAAACTGTAAAAGCAATATCTAATTATTACGGTAAACTACCGTATTTCATTCATTTATAGATGATTTATGTCTGTATTTTAAATTATCAACACCTACACATCTTTTTTTTTTTAAAGATTTATTTTTTGGCTATTTTGCCTTTATTAGATAGGACAGTATTTAGGACAGGAAGCGAAGTTGGAGAGAGAGAGGGGGGTAGGGTAATGTTCTCGAGCCGGGATTCGAACTCGTGACGTGCTACTGCACCATATGTCGACGCGCTAACCACTAGGCTATTGCGCCGAAGGGTGAAAAAAAATAGACAAAGAAAACATTAAACATAACTATTATTATTATTATTATTATTATTATTATTATTATTATTATTATTATTCAAAATAATAAAAGCAATAATGACTGGATGTGGTAAAGTAGGCATTTCATTCAGAAAGATGGGGGAAAGGGTTTGGCGAGAGTTATTACAACCTAACAGATTCCTCCTGCTCGCCATTTCTTTTTGTTGTCAAAGCTGACAGCTGAAGGGGCGTGGTTAAATATGTTAGCCACACCCAACACCTCAGACAGACCTAATCTGAGAATTCAACTGAAAACAAACAAGAAGTGCATTTTCAGGTTTCAATTACAGATTACAAGGGCAAACAATTGAGTTTTTCTCTAATGACGTGCACAGATGAATTGTTCACACACACGTACGCACACACAGAGTCGGTTCCACTTCTGAATCAGAATAAAATTTCTTTATAAGAACGCTCAATAGTCAGAATTATTAGCCCTCCTGAATTATTATCTCCCCTGTATATTTTCCTCCAATTTCTGTTTAATGTAGAGCAGTTTCTAAACACATTTCTAAACATAATATATTTAATAACTCATTTTTAATAACTGATTTATTTTATCTTTGTCATGAAGACAGTAAATAATATTTCGAGACACTGCAGAGTAAAAAAATAAATCTGTAAAATTTACGGTAAAAAAACGGCAGCTGTGGTTGCCAGTTTTTCACTGTTAAAAATACCATTCAAACTGTAAAAGCACTATCTAATTATTACGGTAAACTACCGTATTTCATTAATTTATAGATGTTATATGTCTGTATTTTGAATTATCAACACCTACACATCTTTTGTTGCACAGATAGACACTTTAACACAGCCAGGTGGTGATGAGAAGGTTACATAATGAACCGATGCTCATCACAAACAACTTTTCCCACAAGCAGAAGAGTGTATCAGTGTATAGAAGGTGCTCAGTGTCATTCACACAGCTACTAAACACCAGTATGGCAATACGCATAAAATTAAAGTCATGAAATAAACATTGTTTATCAACATTAGATGTAACATAAACCTCTAATGTACATCACTGATGGGGAAGCAACTATAAAGATCTATAGTAATGTCAACAAAACGTATAAAAAGTGATGTGCCATGCAGGGAATTTTGGGAAAGTCAATTTACGGTTATTCGCCGTATATATTAAGGAAACATACTGTTAATCAGGTTACGGATTTTTACCGTAGTATCTTTACAGTTTTTTTACCATTGAAGTCACAGCCATTTTTACAGTGTAGTATTCCGCTTAAAGTGACATTTAAAGGCTTAGCTAGGTTAATTTTTATTTTTATTATAAACATTTTTATTATTATTATTATTATAATTCATTTATTCATTCATTCATTTTCTTTTTGGCTTAGTCCCTTTATTAATCAGGGGTGGCCACAGCAGAATGAACCGCCTATTGTTATTATTATTATTCATTTATTCATTCATTTTTTTTTTTTGGGCTTAGTCCCTTTATTAACCAGCGGTCGCCACAGCAGAATGAACCGCCTATTGTTGTTGTTGTTATTATTAATATTATTAAATGTTACGTTTTTAAGATGTTTTAGTGGGATGCTGTAACATTTAAGTGAGACAGGTGTAATGTGTGCGACAGATCAAGGATGAGTCAAAAATGAATTCTCTATTTAAGCTTTTTACTCAGTAGTTAAAAATTATGTAGCAGTAATGGGAGAGGAAAAAAGAAATAAACATTTTTAATTATCTTTAAACAAAAACGAGTGTAAGCCAAATCAAAGAAATTAACTAAACATAACAATCCTTAAAACTAAAGTCTAAACTAGGCGTCAAAAATAAATACAAATAAAAACCGAGATCTTCAGTGTATACGACACCCGAACTAAACTAATTAAAGCTACAAAACTCAAAATACACAACTGGCAAAACACTCAAACTAATCTAACAAAACAATCAAAACTAAAACAAACCGGATAAGACGGTCAAAGCTTAGTTTAGAATCACTCAACAACCATCACATTATGTTACTTAAAGCCAACGAAGTTCAACAAGCAAACTCGAATTACCACAGTAAACTGAGATAAATCACTAAACAGCCGAAGCATAGCACAATCAAATTGCGTGGAGCACCAATGGTACGCCGAGGCAGAGCGCACACCACACACTGGTCTGTCGGGGCTTTAAATCCTTGCGGCTCGTCCTGGGATTGGTGGAACCGTCACCGTCATAATGATGATGGACAGAATAGTAAACCAATAAGAAACCTGAGAACTAAGCAAGCAGAGAGGAGGGTGAAAAAAAATAGACAAAGAAAACATCAAACATAACTATTATTATTATTATTATTATTATTATTATTATTATTATTATTATTATTATTCAAAGTAATAAAAGCAATAATGACTGGATGTGGTAAAGTAGGCATTTCATTCAGAAAGATTTTGGCGAGAGTTATTACAACCTAACAGATTCCTCATGCTCACCATTTATGTTTGTTGTCAAAGCTGACAGCTGAAGGGGCGTGGTTAAATATGTTAGCCACACCCAACACCTCAGACAGACCTAATCTGAGAATTCAACTGAAAACAAACAAGAAGTGCATTTTCAGATTTAAATTACAGATTACAACGGCAAACAATTGAGTTTTTCTCTAATGACGTGCACAGATGAATTGTTCACCACAAAACTATCAATGTGAGCAGACAAAATCAACATGCTTAGTTTTGATTTCATCTGTACTTTAAATGCGAATGAGCAGCTGTTGACCACGCCCCTCTCTCAGCTGGATCACAAATGGCTGTGGTAATAGAGGGCGGAGTCTATAGTTTGTTTGAAGGCGGGCACTTGTGAATAAGTATTATACTGATAATAAATAATTAAATAAAAAACTAGCAGCGACATGGTGGCTTGGTGGTTAGGACTGTCGCCTCACAGCAAGAAGGTCGCTGGTTCAAGTACCGGCTGGGCCAGTTGGCATTTCTGTGTGGAGTTTGCGTGTTCTCCCCATGTTGGCGTGCCCCCACAATCCAAACACATGCGCTATTGGTGAATTGGACAAGCTAAATTTGCTATAGTGTATGAGCATGTGTGACTGTGAGAGTGTATGGGTGTTTCCCATTACTGGGTTGCAGCTGGATGGGCATCCTCAGTGTGAAACATAGATAATAATTGGCGGTTCATTCCGTTGTGGCGACCCCTGGTATTCAGGGACTAAGCCGAAAGAAAATTAATGAATGAATAAATTAAAATTAGCTGAGTACTTTCTTTTCAACTTATCTGAGCTGCAGACACAGCAGAAACCCAACTGAACACCAGCAAATCAACAAAAGCGAAAATGGCATCCGATGTCACCTTTAAAAGTATTCAGTAGTACTGTAGGTGGTAGGTTAGTATTCAGTCCACCATGCTGCTGTTGCGTACAGTAAACCCAGTTCAGCTGTGGTGACGGCAGCATTATAACTGCAATAATCCTGTGCGCGCAATGTACACAGAGTTTAATCTAGGAAGTGTCAGCTGTATCACTCCAGTTGCTTATTCATTCTTGTGCAGTCCAACGTTGAAGCCAATTCACAGCCACTTTCAATTATTTTGAGAGACACCAGGGAAAATAGCGTTTGAAGGGGGAGGAACAATAACAGGTGCTCAAGGTTAAGAGAACAGCAGCGGCACCAGCGTACCGCGGTGTGAGGCTGGAAAGTGTCACTGTAATGGAGCCAAGAATCTGAGGAAGAAAAGCTCCTTATTTCAGCATATGGTGTGGACTGGATTACAGTATGCATTCTGTGTGATTTACTGTTGGACAATAGAGAAAACACAGAGTTACATCACAATTGGGAGTGGTGTGGTGTAGATGGGGTGTTGTATGGGCTATGGGGAGGCTAATAAATACAGTAAAATACACTACAAATGGCAAATATATACTTATAAAATGAATAAAAAAGAGACATAAATCAATAATGATAATGAGCAGTAAAAGTTAATTATAAAAATACACACTCACCGGCCACTTTATTAGGTACACCTTACTAGTACCGGGTTGGACCACCTTTTAACTTCAGAACTGCCTAAATCCTTCTAGGCATAGATTCAACAAGGTACTAGAAATATTCCTCAGAGATTTGGCTCCATGTTAACATGATAGCTATCTATCTATCTATCTATCTATCTATCTATCTATCTATCTATCTATCTATCTATCTATCTATCTATCTATCTATCTATCTATCTATCTATCTGTCTGTCTGTCTGTCTGTCTGTCTGTCTGTCTGTCTGTCTATCTATCTATCTATCTATCTATCTATCTAATCCATCCATCCATCCATCCATCAATCCAAAATGGGTTGAAATTAGCACGCAGACCCAGTTGTTTACTTTGCACAAAATACTGTAAGCAAATGGAGAATTGTTTCTGCTTTAACAGCAAGTGTTTAACAGACACTTCTATCCAAAGCAACACACAGTACATTTATTAAAGGTTCAGTCCCGCTGGAGTAACCTGAGGTTAAGTGTCTTAATCAAGGGCATGAAGATGTCAGCTCATGAATCTTCCCTTGTGCAACATAATTTCTTTCAGAATTCAGCCTGGTTGTTGAAGGACTAGGCTACAACACTGTATTGATCAACATAGGGGCATTGAACAGATGTTTCTAAACAACTTTATCAATTACAAAAAATCTAAAAACATACATGTACCTGTATTTCACTTTTAAGCTGGAATGAACACCAGATGCAGAAGACCACCAAGACCTTTTGTTTATTTTCATATATATATATATATATATATATATACATATATATATATATATATATATATATATATATATATATATATATATATATATATATATATATATATATATATATATATATATATATATATATATATATATATATATATATAAATATATATATATATATATATATATATATAAATATATATATATATATATATATATATATATATATATATATATATATATATATATATATATATATATATATATATATATATATATATGTATGTGTGTGTGTGTGTGGCCTATATATATATATATATATATATATATATATATATATATAGCTCTTTGGATCTCATCTTAAAAGTTGGCCATGAAACAGCTTAGAAGCCAATTGTCCTATTGCTTTTGGACCCTTAACAAGTGGGAGGCACAAATGCAAACTGTTGTAATTCCTACAGCGTTCACTTGATTTGGATGTAAATACCCTCAAATTAAATCTGCGGTCACACTAGAGTTTGAGAATGCAAAATTCTATAGTACAGATCTGCGAAAAGGGTTGGGATTAAACAAGATGATCAGCCTTTAAATAAGTGAGCGATTGGTTCATGTTCTAAATTTCTATGTTTAGAAATGTGTTGAAAAAATCTGCTCTCCGTTAAACAGAAATTGGGGAAAAAATAAACGGGGGCTAATAATCAAGGAGGGCTAATAATTCTGACTTTAACTGTATATGTCCACGGCAATATATTAGTTGAACTCACTGTATTTAACTTACTTGATTTTTTTAAGTCAGCTTATTTTATTTTATTTGAAATGACTTGTAGAGCAAAGTAAACCTAAATATATATATATATATATATGTGTGTGTGTGTGTGTATGTGTGTGTGTATGCATATATATATACACACACCATATATATATACCTCAAATACCTCAAAACACCGTACGATGGCTTCTAATATCTTAACTAGTGCATTTTAGCTGGTGTCATCACAAACATGTTTGGCATTTATGATATAGTAAAGTTGTTTAGTAGGACACATTGGACAAAAAAAAGAAGTTATGATATAAGATAAAAAAAAAACTCATAGAAGCAAGTTAAAATGTGATGTTAGCTTCAGAAAATCCATTTTTATCCCCACATTCGCTAACACTTTCAGTAGGATTTAGGTAGAGTTTAGTGAAAGTGGTACAACATTTTTAAATGCAACAGAACATTAGTGCTACTCGTCTTTTTTTTTTCCCGTCTTTTTTTGTGTGTACCACAACCAGCATAATGATGTGTTGCCCAGAATCTAATGCATCTGTTTTGGATAAACACTAAGTGCATTTTTAGCACCACTAACTAGAGATTTCAATTTTGACAGTGTCATGCAAATGCAAGAAGCAGCATCATTTCACTTTTGCTAAAAAGCCGCCGCAGGCTCATTCCTCCAACGAGCCTAGTTTACTATTGATAGCTTTTAGCTTTCCTTTTAAACCCTTCAGAATCTGTATATTGCAGTTACCCGGTGACAAAGTGGTGTCCAAAAACATGCAAAAAACACTTTTAGATTAACAGAAAAAATGCTTCTCTCTTTCAGAAATCCCGAGTGTCGACGTTTGAGAAGATGTGGGCTTTTATGAGCAGCAGACAGAGCACATCGTTTGTCAAGTCCATTGAAGACGGGATTCAGAGAGTGTTGAAATCAGACTACGCTCTGCTAATGGAATCAACAACCATCGAGTATGTGACGCGCAGGAACTGCAATCTCACACAGGTCGGCGGCATCATCGATAGTAAAGGTTATGGCATCGGCACCCCCAAAGGTATAATCGACATTGTTAAATACAACACAATCTCAAGGCAATTTGTACCTTTTTGATTTAGTGACTAATTTGGATGATTTTATTTACACATTTTAGTAAGGTTTGCTCATCCCCTAATAAGGTCAGGTTGAAGCTGGATTTATACTTTTGCCTGGCGCCGCATCACATACCTCGCGAAAGGGACGAGGCTTTTATACTTGCCACGTTCGCCGTTGTGATATTCTTTCAAACGACAGGGGGCGTTCAAAAGAAACTGACCGTAAAGTCAGACGGATAAACCGAGAAGTAGAAAGTTTCCGGAAATACGTCATATCATTGATATCATTCAAGATTTTAAGCTAATTATTCCCTGCTGAAAAATCCAGCTTAAACCAGCCTAGGCTGGTTGGCTGGTTTTAGCTGGTTGACCAGCCTGGTTTTAGAGGGGTTTTGGCCATTTCCAGCTTGGTCTTAGCTGGTCAGGCTGGAAAATGACCAGCTAAATCCAGCTAAAACCAGCTTGACCAGCCTGGTTTAAGCTGGACATAGCTGGTTTTGGCTGGGCTTCCAGTCTGGCAAGGTGGTCAAGCTGGTTTTAGCTGGTCATTTTCCAGCCTGACCAGCTAAGACCAGGCTGGAAATGGCTGGAAACTAGCCTGAAAGTGGCCAAAACCCCTCTAAAACCAGGCTGGTCAACCAGCTAAAACCACCCAACCAGCCTAGGCTGGTTTAAGCTGTTTTTTTCAGTAGGGTTTTTATTATTTTTATAAATTATTTTAATGATTATAAAGATTTTCATAACCATTCAAGATTTTTTTTTTTAATCAGACTTTAATGCATTACTTGCTTTTGTTCATATCTTGGACAGTTCTACCCAAGGGCGTCGCTAGACCCAATATACTGGGGCACGTGCCCCAGTAACAATCTCCAGTGCCCCAGTAAATGCATTGAGATATGATTTACTTCATATGCAAGTGTATTTATTAGAAGGTGGTAATTCCGAAATAAAGATGTTATTCTCTTTGTGCAACGGAACCAACGCTGTTGAAAGCAGTGTAGTTTAATCAAAAGCAAACTGCCGCATCTCCGCGTGTGTGCAGAGAACCCACTCTCCTCTCGCACGTGCTGCACTTCTGGCGGTGTGAGTCCCGGTAGTTAACATGCGCGCCAAAAAAGCAGGCTACTTGCTTGTCACGCGCCGCTCATGCGTTGTAATACCGGCGTAACGGCCTTTTTTGTTTAGCTAGTCGACAAAACTAAAGTTTAAACAGTATGACGGTGATCTTACTAAGCTTGCATCCTGATAGATTTTTTGGATGAAGCAAAAAGGAGTGATGAGGAGGGATGAGGAGTCAGGGAAATAAAGACTTAATAAACCTAATTCTCTGCCATGTGTCAAGTCTAAGACAACAGATAGATAGATAGAGAGATAGATAGATAGAGAGAGTGAGAGTATGTATGTATGTATGTATGTATGTATATATATATATATATATATATATATATATATATATATATATATATATATATATATATATATATATATATATATATATATATATATATATTCATTATTATTATTATTTTTTAGGAGGGGGGGTGCCCCAGTAGAGCTTTATGTCTAGCAGCGCCCCTGCTTCTACCTATCAAAGTTTATTCAAATATCATTGACAACAGAACATGTGTTATTCTACAAATATATATTTTATTATGGCAAGAATAAAAGCAAAAAAAAAAAGCACTTACTAAAAAATACTGATGTTTTTTAGATTTAGCTCGCTCCACAATTCACACATTACTGTCTGGCTAGCTTCTGTCTTATACTTATGCTAAAAGGGCAATAATGGTCCAACATTGCTCACCATTATCACCAATAAAGCCTAGAAAAACAGGCCATCAGTATATTGTAAACCGATAGGTTCATATATTATTTTCCAGTTATCAAAGACATAATTTGTAATTATGGTTTTGTAAATATTAAATTGTTTTAAATTCAAAATTGTAACACATCAGTGTATGCACTTTCACTTACTCACTGCATGGAAGTTCATTATCAAAAACCCAAAATAGGGGCTCTTTATAGTTTGAAGTCAGTGTCAGAATGTTCAAGCGTTCAATTTAGATTGAAAACTAAAATATTTGATCATAATATATGGAATTTCAGACTCCAGACTCTTCAAAATATTTTTTGAAATGGAAAACGAGTCTCCTCTATTTGGCCTTTTTACTTTCTCTTTACTTTTGACTCTTTACTCCCTTACATGTGTGAATATGGAAACGGTGTTAAACTCACTCCACTGAAGACATGGAGGCAGTGATTTTTATATTAATGTAAAAAACAATACTTTTTATAACATTTTAATCCTTTAATTGTTTTCATATGTAAAGATATTTGTATTGCTGTACATCCTATGTGTATTCAGCAATGTGTAAACGTTTAGACCTGCATAGATGCATAACTAACATGCTCTTCGCAGGACTTTAGAGCAGCTTTTAGTTGGTCAATGGCGCAGTCTATTTCAGTTCCTCAAAACAGCAACATGCCAACAAAGCGCTTTTACACACCTCCTTTTTAGACCAGCACACCCATGAGTCCACAAAGTGGTGCAAATGGATTTGCTATTTAGACAACATTGTGCAAAACGTGAAAATTACAGTTGCGCTGGTCTGAAAATAGCAACAAATCGTGTCATACACGTATTGCGCCGGGTGTATGATAAGGCCCTTAACCATTAAAAGTTAAAAAAAAATGTGACTTTTATCACAATTTTTAATAGTTTAAGGTGATATATTGTCTTATTTGGTGTTGTATGTTACATTACAAAAACGTTGTAATAAACTGCAGTACATTTTCAGTTGTTTTACAGACTTATTTCTCTATATATTATCCCTTATACGTTATTTCAAACTACTAAAATGTCAACTTTGTTAAACTGTAGAGTTGAATTTTCAACATCAAAAGTCGACAGAGCCGAGATCAACATCCCATAATGCAATTGACAACCATAAATAAATGGAAAACACTTGTGAATCACAAAATACGAAAACTGTTCATTGCAAATATCAAAAACGCAACTGCAAAATGACCACAACAAGAGTTCACAAGAGTACTAATGGGTCCACCAATCCATTTAATACAAATTCAGAGATTTTAAAGTTGAGTTTTATCAACATTATTAGTTAATTGGATTGATAATTTGACCAATAAGAACAACTCAGCCCTCTTTCTTGTTTAATTACAGTCTTTTCCAGTGCCTGACATTGCGTTGAAAGATTCTCATCTTTTAATGGATTTATTCCAGGCTCGCCGTACCGGGATAAAATTACCATTGCTATCCTGGGTATTCTGGAAGACGGCCGTCTGCACATGCTGAAGGAGAAGTGGTGGAGCGGCAGCAGCTGTCTGGAGGACGAGCGCTACGAGACGGGGCCCATGGGCATCCAGAACCTGGGCGGCATCTTCATTGTGCTGGCGTCTGGCCTGGTGCTGTCCGTGTTTGTGGCTATAGGAGAGTTCATCTACAAGCTGCGGAAAACCGCGGAGCGTGAACAGGTGAGATTAATTGGAAGGTGAAATTACACACTTGACTGTTAAATGAACAATTATTAGGGGTGTGTTGTTTTGTGCAATAACACAGAGTAAGTTTGCATGGACATCATTACTCCGATTTTAATATAGTTAAGACAATACTCTAGCATGGAAATCTTGGGTCCATATGGGTTCCAATAGGTCAGGGGTCACCAAACTTGTTCCTGGAGGGCCGGCGTCCTGCAGATTTTAGCTCCAACCCTAATCAAACACACCTGAACAAGCTAATCAAGGTTTTGCAAGGTATATTTGAAACACCCAGGCAGCTGTGTTGAGGCAAGTTGGAGCTAAACCCTGCAGGGACACCGGCCCTCCTGGACCGAGATTGGTGACCCCTGCAATAGGTCTTCTGCAGTATTAGTGATGATTAGGATGCAGTTCAACAGACGATTCATCAGAAAAAAATCAACCTTTTGGCAGTTTTCCAAATGATCAACTAGAAGTCAAGTTATTATTTGTTGCTCTTACAACTGGGATCAACGACAAGACTTTTGACAGGTAGTGTAGTATTGGTGTCCCATTTCTTGGAGGAATATTTCTATCCCTACTCCTTCACACTCTGTTTCAAGAGTAGGTATAGTGTAAGGGTATGAAATAGAATTGGGATTGGGCTTAAGACACCCTATGAACTAAGAAATTCAGCATGCAGACCATAGCTGTGGTAATTCACACCTGATAACATCACAGAAAGGATCTACTATTTGAGTAAAGATATGAATAAGCGATCAAACATCAAAAAGCATAGCAAGCAAATCGCAAATCACTTCCTTTTTTATGTAGACACATTTCACAGATAAGATACCAGTGCTGGGGGTTGACATTTAAACCGCTTTGATCGTGCCAAAGCATCCTCAAAAAATGAGAATATTTTGATCACACATCACACCTCACAATGAATTATATTCCCTACTGAACTGGAAAATTGTGTTCTTTTTCTCCGCATGATGGAAGTTATTTAAAGGGCCGTTTTGGGGTGCTTTGTTTTAGAAATGGCTTCAACATCAATTCGTTTGTCAGAAAGGAAGGAAAGGAAAACATACATTCAAAGACGTAGTAGGAAACAGAGAGAACGATGCTGTTCTGGTCAACTGTTTTAAAGGACATTAAAGAACACATTTAAAACGAAAGCACTGAATCAAAAAACTGCCCCTTGTCCTGAAAACAGACCACTCTTTTTGTTTATTTGTAATATAGTTTACAGTATGTATCATTCAAACATTTAGATAAAAAATGGTAACAAATATACTTTACAGCAGGGGTCACCAAACTTGTTCCTGGAGGGCCGGTGTCCTGCAGATTTTAGCTCCAACCCTAATCAAGCACACCTGAACAAGGTAATCAAGGTCTTACTAGGTATGCTAGAAACACCAAGGCAGGTGTGTTGAGGCAAGTTGGAGCTAAACCCTGCAGGGACACCGGCCCTCCTGGACCGAGATTGGTGACCCCTGCTTTACAGTATGTTGTATTAAAAGTGAGTTTGTCCTCTCCCGTGGTTTGTAATGTAATGGGCAGCACAAAAGTCCTGATACCTCAGGCTGTTGATGTTGCCATCCACTCTGCAGATCTCTGACATGCCCCCATACTGAATGTAACTCCAAACCATGACTTTTCCTTCACCAAACTTGACTGATTTCTTGAAAACGTGTGCTGTCAAATTGATGAAGATCGTTTTTTTTATTTGCGGGTGTTTTTTGTAATTGCATGTGCTTTCTTAAATCGCAGCGTGTTAAGCTCTCTCGGCCACCGTACATCTTTGCATTGACTTAACATGTAAATCACTCATGCTTGATGCTTCGTCCTCGTCTGGGGGGAACACACCATCAAACATCATAGAAGTATTCTCAATTAGTCGATTTTTATCTGCAGTTTGGCACTTTCACTTTCCTTCGGGAACATTTCATGCATGCCCTTGTGCCAAACGAGATATTGGATGCGAGTATGAACTGCTGGAAGAGTGTTGTTTTAATGGAATTTAATACTGCACGCCGTATGGGGAAAACCTCCGCATTTCACAAGGCAGGTGTCTGTGGTCCTTTACTGACTCGGTAGGTGCAGAGAATAGTGTCAAACAGCCGTCTGTGTGTGGAACATCCTGTTGCAGAATGCGGTGGAAACCCTACGAGATGGTAATAGTTTGATTGCGGTGTTCACATGACTATACTGCACTTCAGTAATGCCACTAAAATAGGAATACTCCACGTCTTGATTACATTTGTTTTTCTTTCCAGTTCGATTATGACTTTTGTCAGAATAAGGTCATTAAAAATCGCTGATTACATGGTAGACTCTTAATCAGAGTATTGTCTTAATCGTATTAAAGTCAGATTATTTGTGTAACAACTTCTATTCGATCATTTGGTATCAGAAGTGGGTTACATGGAAGGCAAAGACCTCTAGATCACGCTTGGTCATTGATTTTTAATTATTTAATTAGGACAGTAAGGTCTGAATTTGCTTAGACAAAAGTCTTGTCACTGAACAGAAATAATATCCAGTATAGAATATAAAGTCTTGCTGCAGTGGAAACAGAATGAATTGTGTATGACTCCTATGAGCTTGGAGGACTGCATCCATACATCTCTGCAATGACCAGGGCCGGAGCAAGCTGAACTGCCGCTCTAGGCAAAGGGTGATCACGCCACCCTCAACCCGAAAGTGAAAACGAAAGTGACCCGTTAGCAAAGTGAGGACTGGGGGGGGGTTGGGGGTTGGTCGCGGATATAACAGAGGACGCGGGTGGTGAAAACGAAAGTGACCCGTTAGCAAAGTGAAGACTGGGGGGGTTGGTCGCGGATATAACAGAGGACGCGGGTGGTGAAAACGAAAGTGACCCGTTAGCAAAGTGAGGACTGGGGGGGTTGGTCGCGGATATAACAGAGGACGTGGGTGGTGAAAACAAAAGTGACCCGTTAGCAAAGTGATGACTGGGGGGGTTGGTCACGGATATAACTGAGGACGCGGGTGGTGAGGAAGGTGTCTCGGACGTCGCCCTCTCTATTCTGCCGCCCTAGGCACGGATATAACTGCTGAGGACGCGGGTGGCGAGGGAGGTGTCGCGGACACCGCCCTCTCTATTTTGCCGCCCTAGGTGACCACCTAGGTCGTCTCTATGGATGCGCCGGCCCTGGCAATGACTCAAATCACGTATTAATAAACTCATCTGGAATGGCAAAGAAAGCGTTCACAGAAGTATCGTTACATGACAGACAGCTAAACGAAAATATGTAGTGCAAACAATGAGGTTAAAGAACATGACGAGGGAGTGGAGACTAAATAAGTTACGTAATTAATAATCAAACTCAAATGACAAGGCGTGACAAATGAAAACAGTGAACAAACGTAAACACAGAGAGCGTTACATGAGCGTATGTTGAAGTCAATTTTTGTCAATTTCACCAAAAAAAAAAAAACATAGGCTGAGCGCGAATGTACTTACTTCCTCTTTTCTCTTCTTCCTCCCCCCACCATGTGTCTTTTTTTCCATCAAGAGGTCTTTCTGCAGTGCGGTGATGGAAGAGATCAGACTGTCGTTCACGTGCGAGAGACGGGTGAAGCACAAGCCCCACCGGCCGCCGCCAGCCATGCTGAAGACGGACGCAGTGATCAACATGCACTCCTTCAGCGACCGTCGCCTGCCCGGAAAGGACAGCATGAGCTGCAGCACCGCGATGACGCCCGTGTTTCCATGACTTGCCTGGGCGACGGGCACCTGAGGCACGTCCCCGGCGCCGTGCCGGAGAGCAGGGACTACGGCTCCGAGATGATCACAGCATTCACCATCAACCGCAGAGACATACGACACCAAATGGCCAGTCAGAACGGCGGCAGTAGCAGCAAGCCAGGTAGTGACCACATCCTCAAACCAATGTATCCCACCATGCCATTGCGAGAGGGAGGCCGATCGGTGTCCTTCCTGTGAGAGAGCGAGCCACGTCTGCCAAAACCATACCATCCGCGCCCGAGTCTGATGTTTACAAACGGCGATGGACACCCCACCACTCAATCATCAAAATGACAACACGTGTTTCTCGTATATGTGGGAAAAGAGGCTTTTTTGTTGAGCATGGCAATAAACGAAACTACGGACAGATTTGAATGGATGTAGTTTTCTTAGAGTATCATTTATAGCACATCGAGTTCATTTCTGACGATCTTTGAGATTTTGGATCTTCGAGATGCTGCGGCGTTTTGGTTTGGGGGTGTAAAAACAGTCTGTGAATGCGATGTACATTAGAGCAGTGTGTCCCAACCCTGTTCCTGAAGACACGCCAACAGTACACATCAACTCTTCAGAACATTAAAAGAGACTCCGACACCTGAAATCAATGGGTCAGGTAAGGGAGACATCCATAATAAGTACTGTCGATGTGCCTCCAGGAACATGGTTGGAAAACACTGCATTAGAGATTTGCGTCGGACTTTAGGAAGAACTTAGATTAGCACCACAGCAGCCAGACTGATCTGCTAGAATAGTAAAAAAGTAAATAAAACGTAAACTGCGAGCTCCTAAACGTAGAGCCATGGGAAATGCACAAACAGGGTTGATTTCATCCGAGCCACATGTAAACCAATTGATAAACGAGTACGAGGTCTGTACGGCAGTTTTGAACTAGACTTGCGGCCATTTTGATTGATCCGTGCTTCATACGTTGCCAGCAGATGCTTTTTTTTTTTTTTACGCAGCGAGATGTAATGGTAATGACGGATAAACACAACAGTTGCCAAAGATCTGTCGTCCAAATGGATTTAAACACTTGAAACGCAGCTTCCCCTGCAGACGAGAGCGCCATTTTGCCTCCGCTGTGTTTGTTAAATGAGTGATTCCTGAGAATCACAGCCCTCGTTTCCACAAGAATCACTTCGTACAGAGGATTCAACTGGAAACACGGAGAATGCCATATGGTGGAGAGCTGATATAAAGGAAACGAGACGGTTTTAGGACATACACAAGTGAGGATTTCTCTTGTCGTGTATCTGCTCTGTATGTCAGCTAGGATTACAATGGCCATCTGCATCTGCGTTTTCTCTATGTTGACTTGTTTGAAGTAGCTGATATAGCCATCATCAAAACACGAATTTAGAACCTGCTGTTTTTATTATTATTACTTTTTTTTTGGCTTCACTGTCTGTTCGACATGATCTCACGGCAATTCGTAAGTTTTTGATTTAGTGGCTAATTCATATGAATTCACATGATCTCATTCGTACAATTTATTACGACATGCTCATCCCCCAATGACGGTTGGGTTTAGGGGCGGTGTTTTGTGCCACACCTCCTTTTTAAAATTGTACATTTTCTTACTCAAATTATTAATTATTTTACGAACTCAAACGAAAAACCTAAAATAACTGACAAAACATAAAATAGTTACGTTTCCTCGTGAGACCAGGCTGGTCTGTTTAATGAATAAAATGAGACCATGGAAGCTCATTTCTACTGAGAATTAAAAAAAAGATAGTCATAATTTTTTTATTATTATTGCTTTCTTAGAATTGCAAATTTTTTCACTTATGAATCATAAAATGGGCTGTTTGTTTGTTTATTTAGTCAGAATTACAAGAAAATATGCAATGGCCATTAAAAAAAAAAGTAGCAAGATACAAATTCTGATTTCTGACTTTACATCTCTAAATTATTTTTCATAAATAATCCAGAAAAGGAACTGTGAGGAAAAAATTTTGAATTGAAAAACAAATTAATAAAAAATGTATTATATATATATATATATATATATATATATATATATATATATATATATACATACACACATATACATATACATATATATATATGGCTTAACTAGGTTAATTAGGTTAACTAGGCAGGATTATTGTATAACAGGGAATATTGTATTGTATAACAGGATTAATGTATAATTAGGCAAGTTATTGTATAACGATGGTTTGTTCTGTAGACTACTGAAAAAATATATAGCTTAAAGTAGCTAATCATTTTGACCTTAAAATGGATTTAAAAAAATGTAAAACTGCTTTTATTCTAAGCAAATATAAAACAAATAAGACTTTCTCCAGAAGAAAAAATATTATCAGACGTACTGTGAAAATTTCCTTGCTCTCTTAAACATCCTCTGGGAAATATTTAAAAAAGAAAAAAAATCATAGGGGGGCTAATA
Organism: Danio aesculapii; assembly: GCF_903798145.1. Lineage (NCBI taxonomy): Eukaryota > Metazoa > Chordata > Actinopteri > Cypriniformes > Danionidae > Danio > Danio aesculapii. Next base: position 52,780,771 of record NC_079450.1, on the reverse strand, counting down.
ATTCTGACTTCAACCATATATACACACACTACCTGTCAGAAGTTTGGGGTCAGTAGGATTTTTAAATGTTTCAAAATAAGCTTCTCCTGCTCACCAAGGCTGCATTTACAGTACAAATTGTGAAAAATTATTGCACTCTAAAATAACTATTCAGAAGTAGTTTATCATTTAACTTAATCATTAATTCCAGTGATTTTAAAGATGAAATTTAAGCTTCATTACTCCAGTCTTCAGAGTCACATGATCCTTCAGAAATCACTCTAATATTATATATACTTCTTGTTGTTGTATTATTTATATTAATTATTATTAATGGTAATAGTAACAAAACCAATAATGATTGGAGTAATCATTTCATTTGAAACTACATACAATAAGAAAGCATGTTATTTAAAATTTTAATAAATATTTAACAACTGTTTTACGTTTTTTTTTTATATATAATAATTTTTTAGGGGTTTTTGCCTTTTATTGTATAGGACAGTAGAGAGTATTGACAGGAAAGCATAGGGAGCAGAGAGAGGGGAAGAATCGGCATAGGACTGCGAGGCGGGAATCGAACTCGGGTCGCCGTGAGCACCGGAGTGCATGTGTTGATGCACTAACTACTACACTGCTGGTGCCGACAATTGTTTTACATTAAAAAAAAAAAAAAACGACCCCAAACTTTTGACCGGTAGTGTATTTATAATAGTTTTTTTTACCCTATGGTGGAAATTGGCTTTCATACAATATACTTGCTTAAAAATATATAAAAAACAAGACACACACATTTCATTTTCTCCCTGAAAGTCATGCATAAAATGTTATAGCTTATAAATCAAATGTTTTAAAGGCCCATAGAAGGAGTCTAAAATGAAACATCAAACCATCATATTGAATGCTGAAAATCATTTCCTTCATGTAGAAACATCAGAAAAGTACATATAATATGCCAACAGGATCTCACGGCAATTCGTAACTTAGATTTAGTTGCTAATTCGTACGATCTCATTCATACAATGTAGTATGATTTGCTCATCCTCTAATGACGGTTGGGTTTAGTGGCGGGGTTCAGTGCCACGCCTCCTTTTTAAAATCATACGACTGAACTCTTACGAATTAACAGCTAAACTGACAAAACATGTTTCCTCGTGAGATCAGGCTGAATATGCTAATCATATAGACATGTTTTTTAGAGCCTCTTGTCATTTTGGGGTAATTTAGTATGATTTGCTCATCCTCTAATGACGGTTGGGCTTAGTGGCGGGGTTTGGTGCCACGCCTCCTTTTTAAAATCATACGACTGAACTTACGAATTAACAACTAAACTGACAAAACATGTTTCCTCGTGAGATCAGGCCGAATATGCTAATCATATAGACATGTTTTTTAGAGCCTCCTGTCATTTTGGGGGATTTGGGGTAATTTAGTATGATTTGCTCGTCCTCTAATGACGGTTGGGTTTAGTGGCGGGGTTCAGTGCCACGCCTCCTATTTAAAATCATACGACTGAACTTACGAATTAACAGCTAAACTGACAAAACATGTTTCCTCGTGAGATCAAGCTGAATATGCTAATCATATAGACATGTTTTTTAGAGCCTCTTGTCATTTTTGGGGATTTGGGGTTCATAAAATATAGTTATAGCTCTTAGGAACAACATTATGTTTTATAAACAATAACAAAATGTTAATTTAAGTAAAACTGTGCTAAGGGAATTACAAATTGGTCAAATTTAAAGTACATTTGAAGTATTAGCTTATTAATATTTCATTTAATTTATGTATTCATTTTGATTTTACAATTGTCCATCAGAATTTATGAGTGATATTTTAACGCCATCGTTCAAGTATCATTCTCACTATCCTCAACTGTTCTCCTTAAGCATTTTCAGATTTTAACTCATCATTTTTATTGAGAGGTTAACGCATCGTTCGCTTTTACCTAAATGAGTCTGCATCCAATAAATTGAGTGAACCAATGTAAACAAACTGCAATACAAGCTTGTCAAACATCAAAACTGCAATACAGACGTACAAAACCGAAGCCTCTCGTCTCAGAACGTGGCCGATATTTTTCACACAAGCAGTTCTCATGGGTAGTATGAAATACATCGATCATCCGTGACGTTTTTTTTTCCATGTGTCGTCTACATGTGGGAAGCTACTTAAACGTTCTCCTGATGACGTGTAGGTGCTACGAGTCTTCACCCGCTGCCCGTTCTGCGGCAGCTCGACCAATCACAGGCCTCCGTGAGGTCAACCTAAAGGACACTGACGTAGAAAAAAAAACAAGCGCAAAAACAGAAGAAAAAAGAAGCATTTTTTTGTGTTTTTATGGTGAATTACAGTATGTATCGATCAGAATAACTTCACGTGACTCGATGTTTCTTTGGTGAAAGCTCATTGTATATGTGTTATTCGAATCCTGTGTAATTTTAACACTCTCTTGCAAAGTAGGGTATATATTAGATGAAGAGAAAATTTACTGTATTTTGCTAAATACCGATGATTTTTACCTGTATTTTTTTTCTTCTCGATAATTTGTGCGACACTGTATCGAGAGGCGGTACACGCATACTGTAATATAGTATCTACTCTCGAGAAAGCAATTCAAATGAATTGAAATTACCATTTAGAGTCCCGATTTCCAGCACATTTACTTCCTCTGTTGGAAGTAATCAGAGTGGCGAGATTTCCAGATGTATATAAATAAGGCATATAACTGAATATTCAGAGAAGATGATGACAGATTCCATGTCATGCTTTCTATGAACACTCATCGTGGATTTTTTATTTATGTTTATTTATTTTTATTTCATTTTTCGAAAAGGACTTTTACACTGTCAAATGTCTGCTCAGTTCTCAAACATGTTACTCAATCAACATAAGCTCATTCTGAAAGCGTAGCCCTATATATATTTCTGGATATCGTGAATTATGCAGCCAGAGGTACGTATGGCTGCATTTCGACTTTTAATTCGAACACTATGGGGGCGGTATGACGCCGTTCCTTTCTGCACTTACTAGCTGAACGCTTACCTCTGTGTGGACGGCTTTTCCACTGTTATTAGTTTGTCCAGTGGCTTGCCGCGTACGTTGGCGGATTTGAGACACAGAGCGTAGTTGACCATAACTACAGAGTTCGAGTCCAGTGAAAAACGATTCCAGAAGAACAGGTGCGAATGGCACTTTCGAAAAAAAATTGAGATCTGAAAAAGTGTACACAGCGGCCGCTGGTGGATTTATGCGAGAACAGCAGGTGCGAAGGGAACTCGCAAGAGTAATTTGAGATCTCAAAAAGCATACACAACGCCCTCTAGTGGATTTACGTGAGAACAGCTGGTAGGAATGGCACTCACGAGAGAAGTTTGAGATCTCAAAAACAATACACAGCAACCTCTGGTGCATTTACGCGAGAACAGCAGGTGCGAATGAAACTCGCGAGAAAAATTTGAGATCTCAAAAAGCGTACACAGCGACCTCTAGTGGATTTACACTAGAACAGCAGGTACCAATGGCACGCGCGAGAGAAATCTGAGATCTCAAAAACCCTACACAGCGGCCTCTGGAGGATTTACACGAAAAAAACAGGCATGAATGGTACTCGCGAGAACAATTTGAGATCTCAAAAAATGTGCACAGTGGCCTCTGGTGCACTTACGGGAGAACAGCCGATGCAAATGGAACTAGCGAGAGAAATTTAAGATCTCAAAGACTATACACAGCGGCCTCTGGTGGATTTACGCGATAACAGCAGGTGCGAATAGTACGCGCGAGAGAAATTTGAGATCTCAAAAAGCGTACACAACGGACTCTGGCGGATTCGCGAAAACAAAAACTGAAAAAGAACGTAGCTTCTGGGATGTGTTTGGCACTCTCCAGAAATGTATATAGCGGTACATTTTCAGAATGAGCCTGGGTTGTACTCAGTAGATCTTTATCATAGAAAAGTTGCTGTTTCGTTTTTTGATGCAATGTAACAAAACAAAACCCCTTAAGGACATGAAGGGACTTATTATTGAGGAATAAAGAATTCAGTCGAATGTTGAGCCTTTAAAGAATAGTTCACCTGAAAATGACAATTTTTGTGGCTCGAAATGTGTTTTTACTTTAGTGAGGAGATTATTTATTTTTTTGTCATTTGAGGGATATATATATTTTTTTTTTTTTTTGAGGAATAGACTAAAACTTGTCAGACTAAACATTTGTTTTAAGGATCACTCTTTGTTCCAGATTTTTTTTTTTTTTTTTTTTTTTTTGCCATAATCTATGATAGACAACATTTTTTATATTAATAATAACTCAAGTTTGAGACTGTTCATTATACAACAGCTTTGTTTGATGTGGATTATAACAAGTAATTTTCATAATAAATAAATAAGTAAATAAATAAATAAATAAATAAATAAATAAAATATTTATTTATTAGGGGTTTTTTTTATAAAGTAATTTTCATAATTTTGTTTTTATAATTTTCTAAATAAATAATTAAATATGTTAATAAATAAATAAATAATTATTTATTTATTCTGTAGCTTTGTTTTTATTATTTTTATCTATTTATTATTTCTTAAGTAATTTTGCAATACATCAATAAGTAAATTAAGAAATAAAATATTTATTTATTTTTAGTTTTGTTTTTATTATTTGAATTTATTTATTTTTTCTCAAGGCTTTTTGTAATAACTAAATGAAGATGTTAATAAATAAAATAAATAATTAAAGATGTAATAAATACATTAAAATTAAAATTCTCTTCTTTTCAGTATTTTTGCAATAAATCAATAAATAAATAAAATATTTGTTGTTTTTATTTCGTTTTGTTATTTTTTTTCTGGTCAGAAATCGAAAACCAAAATTGGACCAGTACGCGGTTTAGAAAGTTTCATATCGAATGCAATAACACATTTCATACTCCACATTAAAGTGGTCTAATTTTAGAACTGAGTTCTAATTTGCTGCTAATTGTTATAAAAAATTATTTGCTCCATAAATTCTACAATATTTGTTATCATTCCTTTACTGCGAAATCTAGTATTAAGCTTCTAACTTAAATAATTTGTTTTAAAAATGTATAATTACACTTTTAAAATATTTCCATGAACGTGTTACAAGAACTAAACCCCCATGTTTTCTTATACAGGCTCGTCGTGAACCAGCATCAGTTATTGATTTAATAAATTCACACGATTTACTTTGGTTTATTCGTCCAGCATTGATATAGACTAGTAAACTTTATAAATTCTTTATTGAAGTGACAGTGTTTCTTTTCTGCCGTGTGTTTAAATCTTGAAGCCTTTCTTACTAATATCCTAATCTTTCATACAGAATCAAATTGTTTCGAAAACTGAATCAAACAGACTCCATCCACCGTTTGATTTAGAGTTTATGAGATAATTGTGAACTCTCCAAATACATAATAACATGTGGATTCATGCAGTTTTCAAAACCTTTATTATATAATGACAGAATATGCATTTCGGGTGAACTATTCTTTTATTGTTCAATCAAGAGTTGTAGCAGGAAAATCTGTTATAACCAGGGCTTACAGAAGAATTATTGAATCAGATTAAATCATATTTACACTGTGACGCATTAATTGTAATTAATGACTTAGTATCGTTGGCAGCAACGCGAGTTGAAAACCATATTTATCACACACACGAACACACGCGACTTCATCTAACTGACGAAAGACCACAAAGTCTTCATTTCTATCTGTACGAGATGCATTACATTTACTATGGGTATTGACTCAATCGATCCTATTTACGGAGCATAAACATCTATTTTATAAAAAGAATGAAGAAACAATGTGAACATTGCTGTTTTACAAAATTGTATGAAACAAAAACGAAAATAAAATCAAATAAACTTTTATAAACCTGGTGTGTTTTCTGGGGGGCTGCACTCAAAAAAATGATGATTGCTGTTTGATTAGACTGCTTATTTATAATGAGCTGAAGCAACACAATTATTATGGTTTTTAGGGAGAACTTAATTGTTTTATGTTCTATCCACTTACATTTGTAAAACTAGGGGAGAGCTAGGACGAAAGTAACATAGGATAAAAGTAACAAAGCAAGTTTTTTTGAAGCTCTGACAACATTTGCTTTCCAGGCCCATTCAGATAAGCCTTGATGGAGCTACCAAATATCAGCTGATTTCTGGACCGTGTCCCGCGGTTAGGTCCAAATTTGAGTTTTTTAAATGCAGAAAGTAAATTACTGTAGCGATTCTTTTTTTATTACAAGTTGTGTTTGAGGTATCGTGTCTGAAAGTGATGAGGGGGGGGGGGGGGGGGGGGGTGGAATTGCTGGGTAGTGGTATCGTGGCTGAAAATGAAGAAGGGTGGGGGTGGTATCTTGGTTTGGTTGAAAGTAAAGAGGGGGTGGGGTGGGGATGAATCGCGGCTGAAAGTGAAGAGCGGGGGGGGTTGGCGCGGGCCCTTAATAATGTCTCTGGGGCCCCTCTAAATGTATGGGCCCTTAGAATCTTTCTAACTCCCCCTCCAGCACCCCAACCACCCCCCCCCACCCCCAAGCTGCGCCCCTGCCTACACCTCCCCCTACCCTAAACCCAACCGTCACCCGTCACAGTAGCAAGGGCGTTAGCTTAGTGGGTGGTACAAGGTTCGCTATGTAGTTGACGATCGCCTACACCTCCCCCTACCACAAACCTAACCGTCACAGTAGCATGGGTGTTACCTTAGTGGGCAGTACACGGTCCGCTATGTAGTTGACGATATCCTACACCTCCCCTACCATAAACCCAACCGTCACAGTTAGCATGGGCGTTATCTTAGTGGGTGATACAAGGTCCACTATGCCTCGTAGTTGATGTCATCAAGCAGTGGTCTGCAGCGAGGACATCTTGATTTTACAGTGCAACGGGTGAGGGGGGTTCATAGGTTGTAGGTTGCTAGATGACCATCAACCGTTTTCTTGAGGTTGACAAGCCGACAAAACATTGCTGTAACTCTGATACAAGTTTTATTTATGGAGAAAAGTACAAAGCACTGCAGTGTTTGGGTGTTCTGTGTTTGTCTGAGATAATTAGTCCACAGAAATGTGTATACTCCATACAAGCTGAAGCTGATCTGTCAATTCTTGTCACGTGACTCGCGACACGCCACTTGTGCGCGCAAGCCACGCACATCCACTGGAAACATCAAACTTATGCGAACTCTAGAAAAGACATAATATGCAAACGGCCCCTAAAAGGCTGCCATCATTTGCGATCTTTAGCAGTAAATCTTCTTGCACGAACATGGAGGATTTACCTGATTTGTTGACCAATAGGTTCATGGATTGTGGATTCATTCCTTGGCAGTTCTTGGGGCCTTCACTCTGCCTTTTCCCCTTTGCAAAGAAACTTTCCAAAGACGTCTATTTCTTACTCATTTTGCAGCTTGTGGGTTAAATTTTGGCACTCAAGTGACCAAAATGTAACCAAGAAAATATGGTCATTTTTCAAAATAAAAGACTTTTCAAAATAAAAGATTGTTCAGACTCAGATAATAAATAAAAACTGGACCACTGCACGATATCCTAATGCTTAATAAATGGTTCATAGTGTGCATTATAAAGTGTTACCTTATATTTCTGTCTAAACATTATCTTTTAAAAATGAAAACATTCATCCCAGCTCTCCCCTACTAAGTTAACTCAATTCCTTCATGTTGCCCCAGCACATTTTTTACAGTGTGTGAAAGGGTCAGCGTGTGGTGTTGGTGGTGTGTTCCGGAGAACGGCTGTGTTTTAATTTGCCGGTAGCAGGAGTGCACTTTGAAGTGAGCGTCCGCCTGAGCTCAGCAGCTCTCAGATAAAGAGCCTCATGCTAGGAGAGCATTTCAAAGAACAACAGAGCAGCAGAGCGAATTGCTAAAACCCAGCGTTTACAGAGGATTCCAAGAAAACACAATGTTCCTGGAATGTTCTGAGGCGAAGCTTTGTGAAGTTGAATACTAGGAAGATCTAATATATATTGTTGTTGATGTGATGTTGCATTTTCGCTGTCACACATGATAAACATGAATATTATTAGTATTGTCGTTATTTAAAATGCAGTATATAGTTAAACATTTCTTTGTCTTGCTTCATTGATGTCTTCATTTATTCATTCATTTTCCTTTGGTTTAGTCCCTTGTTTATCAGGGGTCGCCACAGCTGAATGAACCAACTATTCTGGCATATGTTTTATGCAACCCAGGCTCATTCTGAAAACGTAGTCCCGTGGACGTTTCTGGAGACTGCGAAATACGTAGCCGGGGGTACGTACGGCTGCATTTCATTTTTTTAAGCGAACGCTGCGGGGCGGTGTGACGCCGTTCCTTTCGGCGCTTGCCGGCCGGCCGCTCGCCTCAGTGTGGAGGGCTTTCCCGCTGCAACCAGTTTGTCCGGTTAGCTCTTCTTGTACTTTGGCGGACTCGAGGCGCAGAGAGGGGCTGACCACGACGACGACCGGGTTCGAGTTCGGGGAAGAGCGGTTCCAGAAATCAGGTAAGAAAACAAAAACAAAATCCAAAAAATAAAGCGAAAATAAAGTTCGTCACAGGGTGAGAATGTGGTCAAAATCCGAAAATGTGGTAAAAATTAGACGAGGGCTTTTCTTTTTCTGGACGGCTTTTGTGAATCGTCGTTGGTTGGGTTTTGGGACGGAGGAGGGTTGGTCAGCCAATTGGCCGGTCGCACGGTCGATCATCCTGTCATCCAGGCAGACAGGCGGAAGGTCGTTTGACAGCGGCCTCTAGTGGGTTTACGCGAGAATGGCGCGGGAAAAAGCGCGCACAGCGGCCTCTCGCGGATTCGCAAAAACAAAACTGCAAAAAAACGTACCTCCCGGGACGTATTTCGCGGTCTCCAGAAACGTCCATGGGACTACGTTCTCAGAATGAGCCTGGGTTGGTTTTATGCAGTACATTCCCTTCCAGCTGCAACCCAGTACAAGGTAACACCCATACACCCTTGCATTCACACACACACACTCATACACTACAACCAATTTTAATTTATTCAATTCCCCTTTAGTGCAGTTTGGACAGTGGGGGAAACCAGAGCACCTGGAAAAAACCCACGCCAATATGAGGAGAACATGCAAACCTGGTACAGAAATGCTAACTGACCCAGCCGGGGCTCAGCCAGCAACCTTCTTGCTGTGAGGCAACAGTGCAACACTCAGATTTGACAAGAATTAACATGTAAGATGTTTTGAGAATGTCATCTTCTGATCTGACAAATGCGTCAAAACATCTGAAGTAAAACTAATATTGCATTTTAATGTACAGTCAGTGTGTTTTAATGTACATGTCAGTGTAAGCAAACAAGCAGCGTGTACATTTTACGAAACATCGTTCAAGTTCCCTGGAATTACATGAAGGTGAGCAAATATATCTACACTGTAAAAAGAAGGGTTGCACACAATTCAATTAAGTTAACAGAACATTTAAGTGGACTGAACTTAGAACAGTTAAGTTGTCCCAAAAAATATCAAGAATTGCATTGTTTCATCTATCTATCTATCTATCTATCTGTCTGTCTATCTGTCTGTCTGTCCGTCCGTCCGTCCGTCCGTCGGTCCGTCCGTCCGTCCGTCTGTCTGTCCAACCGTCCGTCCGTCCGCCTATCATCGCTAAAGTTGATTAAGTTAATGTAACTAATGTAAGTGGATTGAACTTAGAACAATTAAGTTCTATCTATCTATATCTATCTATCTATCTGTCTGGCTGTCTGTCTGTCTGCCTGTCTATCATCGCTAAAGTCGATTAAGTTAATGTAACTAATGAAAGTGGATTGAACTTAGAACAATTAAATTCTATCTATCTATCTATCTATCTATCTATCTATCTATCTATCTATCTATCTATCTATCTATCTATATGTTCATCTATCTAGCTATTCGTCCGTCCATCCATCCATCCATCCATCCATCCATCCATCCATCCATCCATCCATCCATCCGTCCGTCCGTCCATCCGTCC